>NW_010144331.1:8333-19710 GCF_000699245.1 Pterocles gutturalis
TTCCCGGTCCACGGGGCTTGTCAGCCCAGCAGTGATTAGTGAGGCAAAGGCAAAGCCCGCAGAGCTCCTCCTGCCCAGCTCTGGTGAGAGAAGGTGGTAAGGGATTCGTTGTGAAACCAGGAGGTTTGGCAGCAGTAGCGTGAAGCAATGCCAGTCCCTTTGCCATAGCGATCGTCCGGACGTTTTGTTCACCTTGCTGCACAGCCGATCTGCTCTGGGCCGTGCACCGTTTGGAGAGGAGCGCGGCTGCCACGTTCAATCAAGTGGGGTGGCACAAAGGCTGTGTGCTGGATTAAGTGTGAAAATCCATTTTGCTGGTGCAGGGCTTGGGGGAGGCAGGTGGCGAAGGGACCGGACCTCCAAAGGGCAAGTCCGCCGAAAAAAAAACCCTCGCTGCAGCCACGGGTACGTGTCGCTAAGGCTGTGCCATCACGTAACTCGCGTGAGGAGGAGCTGGGCTCTACGTGCCCCAGCCTGAACTGACAGATCAAATCCCTTACAGGAGGTAGAGCCCATGTCTGGTGTGATGACAAGCTTGAAGGAGCAGGGACTGGGTCTCTCTGATGGTGATGCCTGCATGGAAAAGTGAACAGCGAGCTCTTGGCTCAGCTGAAAGCCACACTGCCGGTGTCTCTCTTACCTTCTGTGCTGCATGCTGCGGCCCAGGCTGGATGTGGCTGGCCCGTGCACCCGGGGAGGGGGGGGGGGCGGGCGGCGAGTTTAGCCTGGCCTGCGGGTGTCAGCTCCAAGACAACAGTGGGGTTAGGGCGGCTGGGCTTGGCTAAGGTGGGCTCTTGGGACCTTCGGCCCAAGTTAATGGGAGCTGAAATGTTGATGATGGGTGAGCCTGTCCTGCTGGGGCTCTACTCGGCAGCTTTGAGTCTGTGGCCATGTGTCACATCGTCCTGTAAAGAGGGAGCGTGCCCTGGAGGTACCCAGCCCCACCTCAGCCCCTGAGCTCTGCCCCACGGAGCTGATGGGTCCTCACCTGCTGCCGCGCTGCCCTCTGGGGTGCAACAAAGACAGCACTTGCCAGAAGGATGGTGCTTCTCTTCCTCTGATGGTGAGGAATTTGTCTGGCATTTCCTCCCATGCTCTGCTGAGTCCTTCTGAACTTCTGGGATTTCTTCCCCTCCCCACGGGACAGCAGCTCTTCCCGCCCGGGCAAGCACCCATTGCGTCCCTGAGCAGTGGCTCTCCCTGGGGCTGTGCAAGATAAGTGGCCTGTTTCCCTGGTATGGAACCAACGGCTGTGCAAGACGGCTAACGAGAAGAAGCCAGGGTAGCAACAAGATTAAAAATATGTATGAACAAATGTCTTGTTTCGACTGCAAGGATGCACTGAAGCATACGAGTCCGGGTCCCGCAGTAAGCCAGAGGCAGACTGGGTTGGCATTCAGACTGGCAGTCGCACAGTGAAGCAACACTGGTAGCAGGGGAAAAGCGAGGGCAGGAGCCCAGCCTTATTTACACTGGTGTAAACTGGAGTAATGTCGTGAAATCACTGTTACATTTGGGTGCATCCTGTTGGCTGGAGTCACATGGCATCAGGATGCCACCAAATCCAGTACTGGCCTCTGGCTCGGTTCCTCTCTGCTGGTGGCCTCAATGCAGAATGGTGCCTTTTGGTGTAAAGCTTGTTCATGTGGAGCTGTTATCTGCTGAGCAGGTACCAAGAGCAGGGAGATGGGTGCTGTGTGGTGACCCCATCCTGGTGGGCTCCACGGGGCGCTGGCAGAAGCTACGTGTGATTGTCAGTGAAGGTGTCAGAGTGACACAGAGGTGGAGTGGGTGCTCCAATGAAACGTGGAGCTTTTTCTTTCACAAAAAAAAATAAAGGTATTTCATCTTAATTTCTATTTTAAGGGTGATTGTTCTTGGCTGGGTTGGGTCCCTGTAATGCTTCACAAAGTGATTTCAGATAGTTGAAGGCTGTCAACACACCCCAGTCATTTTCCTCTCATGCAGTGAAGGATTTTTTGGGAGGAAGGTTTGTGACATATCCTTGCATTGAAGCAGCTCAGACTGGCAGGGAGACTTACCAGCTAACTGCAGAGGCACTTTCATGACACCGAAGATTTATCTTGGTACGTGGGCTACAGGTGGCACATATGCAATCTGAAGAGATGAAGGGCAGCTGTGAGATCTCTGCACAGAGAGAAATCCGTTTGCTCATGGAAGGAGACAGTTTCTTTGTTTATATGCTAGGTTTACCAGGGACCATAAATCCCTGAGCTTTGGATTTCATGGCTACCAAACCCAGGAAATATCTCATGGAAGATGGGATAGTGGAACAGTAGGGCGACCGTGCAGGTTTGGAGCCCTTGTGATGCACGAGAGCACCCGGTCGCCACTGCTGTGCCAGGGGTTCCCTGATGCCATCAGAGCTTCACGACTGCCCCGATGTCGGCAGGCCTGGGGTGGAAGCGGTCTGACCTGGCACAGCAGCAGCACAGAACAGGTCAGAAGCTTCAATTAGTCCCTGTCTCCGGTGGCACTGATGTCACGTGTTTATCTTGGAAATCAGACCCTCCAGCCCCATGCCGTGTATTAGCAATTCCAATAAAAATAATAATTGGATTCAGTCCATTGCATTTAACATTTTAATGGCAGCTGGGGATTTCTTCCTGATGCCGGTTCTTGATTAGGTGACATCTTTAAGCAGCAGATTAATAAGCCTGACCGTATTCTCCGAACACCCCACATTCACAGCCAGAGATGAGGGCTGGAATATCGTGCTCTCTGCACTGTCCTGTTCCTGTCCTTCACTGAAGCTGGTCCAAAGGTCATGTTCATGATTCTTGAAATATATTTTTTTTACATTTGGTTTTGATCTGAAATGGATGGAGAACAAAACTTTCCTAAATTTGCCATGAATTAAGTCTTCTCCTGTGGGTGCATGCTAAAATTGATGCTTTCTTGAATTTTCTGATGAAGCTGGTTGCTGAAGATGATATGAAAAGGTCTCTGCATCTAAGACAAGTCTCACCCTCTCTCTATGGACTGTCTTGGGTTCAGGGTCTCATGAACATATCTTTCCTTAATCTTGGGGTTCAAAACTCTTCTACCATTCAGATAAGACCTGTCAAACCTGGGTTGTTTTGTATGCAGAAAAGCATTTTTAGAAGAAAAAAAGCCCTGTTTTGCCAGAAAACTCATGTTCCACTGCCTTCTGGGCTCTGAACTTATGATTCATAATATTATAAAAAAAGGAGATTTTTTTTTTCTGTGACTGTGGCCTTCTGTCTTCAAAGCAATGCTTGGTCCTGTCTATGTTATGTCAAAACAGACCTTAACTTTCTCAGTGACATGAAACATAAATCTATGGAACAAACCTCTCCTGGGTGTTTGTGCCTGCGCACATGCGTAGCTGGGCGACCAGCCTTCACTCTTTCTTATGGAGTTCTCTTTGTGGCCAAACAAACCCAAGAGTTTGGGCACAAATAGTAGCGAAATACTGCTTGGCATGAACAAATCTATAAGCTCTCACATGTTACTGGCTGTGTCCTGATGTACAGTGAGCTACAAAGGTGTGCAGGGTACAGGGGAGAAGGGGAAGGGAGGCGCTGGAAGGGCTCGCAGATGGCAATGGGAAGGAGAAGGGGGTAGTCTCCTCTAAAGAAAACTGCACGGAGGATGTGCTGGAGGCAAGGGTGTGTTTTAGGCTCTAGTAGCTCCTCTTGGTACATGTAAATGTGTTTCTGGCACATTCTCCATTTACTGTTGTGACGTGGTCAGTCTCACAAAGGTGAATGCCCTTCCTCTGGAACAAGTTCCTGAAATCTTGTTTGAAGTTTCCACGGAATCTTTTTCTTCAGCTGTTGCAAATTGTTGGTATGGCAGAGGCAGCCTCCGTCCTGCTGCTCCAGCTGGTGTTAGGCACTTTGCCTGGTGCAGGTGGTGCCCGTCTGCTGTAGCCGAGAGCCATTGATTCTTAAACCCAACAGCAGGTACTTTGCCTGGTCAGCAGCCAGAGACTTCCTTGCATTTTAACTTTCCAGGTCACAACCCTGGTAAGCTTGGGAAGGGTGTTCTCTAAGTCAAGACACACGTTCTCCATCACACTTTTCTAATTGTATGGCTTGGTATGGAAGCACTGTATGATCACAGACAACCCTTGTCTCTGGTCTTCCAGCTGCTGGGAGGCCGCTGCCCTGAGCCGGCATGGCAGTAAAATCTATCACGGGATGTTCTCCAGGCAATGAAGTCTTCATTCATGGAATGGGAACCACATAAAGACCTTTTTCTTCTGCAGGCCCTCTGGGCTGATGTTATCCCAACGCCTGTAGTACCTTTGCGTTGCAGCCTGTTGGTAACCCGGCGTTCTGCAGTGCTCCCCAGCGTCGTGCAGCGCCACGTGCTTCCACCCATAGCACCGCTGTTCAGATTCACCCGGGACACCAGTGGCGATGCCGCAGCTGTGAAATCACAGTTCATACTGATCTCGTATGAGGTTAATTCTCAGATTCACGACATTTGTTGTGGGAAAAGTGGATCTTCAAGAGAGAGCTGAATGAGCAGGAGGAGCCCCATGGAAATAAGGATCTGCTTTCCTTTGTGAGGACAGGGAAAGGAACCGCTAAAGATGACAGCAGCCTCACCTGTCCCATCTGCTTTGAAGGAATAATTCAGATTTTCCCCTGTGGTATTGTAGCTGAGGGTTTGGGATCTCAAAGGGGTGCAGGCCATTGAGTTTGTCTGTGCTATAGGCCAACCAGAGCCTGTCTCAGGGCCATAGGGAAGTCCTGGACTTCTGCGGCATCAGACTTTCCTGCTCTATACTCTGAAGGCAGCGGGAGATGAGGGATGGCAAAGTTTTCCTGGCAGCTGCTCGACACTGCTTCTCTTCCACAGCAAACAGCACTCCAGCCTCCTGTATCTTCAGTCCAGAATCATCCTCCAGGTGAAATCTTCTGGTGATGGAATGCAAAAAAGAGGTCTGAATCCCGCATCTGCTCCTGAAGCACAACTGCACTGAGTGGGACAGAGCCAGAGAAGAAGATTTTTTATTGCAAACATGTCTGACCGAGAAACAGGCATTTAAAAAATTCAATAGTGGCTTCAGTGTAAAAGCTGTTAATGCCATTTCATTTTCTAACAGCCTTATTGGCTTTGGTCAGTTCATTTTCATAAATCAGATCAACTACATACCTTCCCTTTAGATTTTACCTTCATGGGGTTTGGTCTGGGATGCTGAGATGCTCTGGACTGTCAGAGCATGGCCTCCATATTCAGCATCTCTAGAAACCCCAAACGTCAATGGTTTACCCCTTTTAGATGTGTACATCCCTGCTGACATGTGTGTTCTCAGCCCAGGGCTGAGCCCGGGGACAAAGGGGAGGGCTGTGCAGGCAGGGCTGCCTCACACTCATTCCGCCTCAGTGCTGCACTAATTAGTCTTAATGATTACATTGAGGTGAATGTAAATGAAAACCCCGGATCCAGACATCCCAGCAGTGTGGCTGAGCTTGAAGGTGGCCTGTGTAATGGTGACATTGCATCTCCTGAGCCTCTGGTGTGGTGTATCCCAGGGGGCACAAGAGCTGGTGTCACTCCTGTTCACAAGCAGTTGGGAGAGCAGGTCGAATTCAACATCCCTGGCAGATAAAATCCAGGAGACAGGGGTTGTCTCTGCTTGTGGTCAGTCAAATGGGGTGTTCCTCATGAAGGAGGATGGGAGACATTTAAGTGCAAACCAAACAGGATTGGACTTTACAGGGATCTCCTGAAAGATTCTAAATCCTATTCCTGTCCGTGCAGGAGGCTGGGACGTGCTGTGTTTACAAGCTGTGTTAAGGTAGGGCTTGAGATATTTAAGCTGTTAGTCCTGCTGCTCCTGTTGGAAGAGGATTTAAATGGCAGTTGGAAAAAAAAAAAAAAAAGGGTCCTGGGAGTGACAGTGGAGATCCGTGTGGGACGCAGTGTTACTGGGAGGTTAGTGCACGGCTGGAGCAGCTCTTTGCCTCAGCTTCCCCTCTGCCAAGCCCGGAGGAGCACTGCTGCTGGGCTGTACGGGCTCTCGTGGGGAGGAATCACTAGTCACGGCTCGGGTGGTATTTCAGAGCACAGGTTTAAGCGCTATCGGCTGGAGTTGTTTCCCTCTTGCAAAACCCCATTCCAGGACAGGATCTCCTCGCAGACATTCCTGTCCCTTTGGTCCTTTCTGAGAGAGGCAGGGTTTGTGAACCAGGTGCCTAACATTAATCTGAGGTTATTTCTGTTATATGTCATCAACTGGATCTCTGTCTGAACTTTAAATTTCAATTGACACACATCCCCACAGCAGGAGAGCACTACGTTCAGTTTTACTGGTTCCTGGAGGTGGATTATATCCCACTTGATTGTTTACAACAGTTGTGAAGATTCAACAACATTTTAACGAGGTGTAGCAGTGGTAATTCAAGAAATGTATCTATTGAATGCAGTCTTTAGTAGCTCATTGGTATGTAATTGGCATGTGTTAATATTCTTATTACATCTCAGCTAAATGCATGGTGGAAGCGTTAATTTTGAGTAGGAAAATTATTATTTGAGATAAAAATATAAACTAAAATAAAAGTACAGCTGCTTTTAACATGACTTTATTAATGAGGCATCATACTGGTTTGAGCAGGTGTTTACAGTAGGTATTTTTAAAACAGATGAAGATGACAGAAGAGAAACATTCTGTCAATGATTGCTGTAAGCTTCATAAAGAGTTACCTATGGAGGTAATTTCTGCCTCCTCTTAGGAAAGATCAGACTTCATCATTTTGCAGGAAATGTTTGTGTTCCTTAGCCTGAGTACGGGCACTCTTCTCCAGGGACCTTGGCTCGGAGTCACTGGTTTGGCAGCAGAGCTCCTCCAAGCTGTGGATCATCCAGGAGGGGTTCAGCCTGCAGCACCCAATCCACTCCTACTGCAGTTTTGTTGAAAACAGGGTGAAGCCCATGTTTCACAAGGGCAAGGTGAAGGACAAAAGGTTTCTGGGGCGAGCAGACAGTGCGTGTGTAGATCCCAGGGAAGGCTCTGCGTTTGGCGCCTCGCGTGATCCCCCAGGCTCCGTCTGCAGTAATGACAAGGGGACATCCCCGTCCTGCCTTGTCGTTCTTGCACCTGAGCTGAGAGGATCCTCGGGACAGCACAGTCACGCATGAATTCTCTTTAAATGAGCCGCATTTGCTGCCAGTCCCGTCCCTGCCCTGCGCGGGGTTTGCCGATGCGGTTCCCAGCGCCCCGCGGCACGGCGGTGGGAGGGTATTCTAAACAATCGCCGGAATTACCAGCAAATGGGGCAAACTAGGGCACAGAGGGGCTCAGTGCCGTACCCTCTCAGAGGCAGCGTGTGAAGCCAGTGGCACGGTGCGAAGGCCTCTGTGTGCCAGGCTCTCTGTGTCACTTGTCCCAGGCTGTGTCACTGCCCCGGGCACCTGCACCGCTCGGTGACTTGAGTTGTTCCCAGGCAGCACTCGGCTCTCCTCCATGCCCCATCTTTGCCTGGATCTCGGCAGATACCAGATCCTACAGCTGAGCAGTTGGGAGCCCTTCGCTGCTGGCAGGCAGCCCGCCTGGTGGTGGTTCCTGCCTAACGAAGCTCCTTTCCAAGGGAGGCTGTTGACGTGCTCCAGCATCGCCAGATGGTCCCTTTACCTCTTCTGCTCTCACGCTCCCTCGGAAACATTAATGATCCCTAAACCTCTCCGATGGAGGGGCTCCTTTTTGTGACAACCTCATTACGTGGTTATCAGGAGCTGCCACTATCCAGGTTGTCACGACAACCAGCCTGATTCAGAGCCGCTGGGAAAGGTCTGAACCTCAGGCAAATAACCAGCCCCGGCTCCCAGCAGATGCTCACCCGCAGCCAATCCGCGGGGCGCTGGCAAACCATGACATCATGGGCCAAGCAGGCCCCAAAATTTAACTGTTGGTGTTCAGCATCCCTCTGTGTCCCTTTCCCCCTCCCAGTGCAGGCAGAAAGCTGCAGGGGAGGGTAACACCCCAACTGTTAGGAGCTACAATAGGCTGCTGCTTGTTGGGGTTTTGTTAACGGGGATGGGAGTGAGTTGTCAGAGTTCATTTTATCTGCAGGACAAGCTGTATGGGAGATTAATGGGATTCTTACTCCCACCTTCCCATGAAAAGCTACTGTCACCCAATTACCCGTCACGCTGCAGGGCTGAGGTCGTGTCATGTTTGCCAGCCAGGTGTGATAAATGCGGCAGAACCAGTTCTGTTGAAGATGGAGAACGTGTCCACCTCCCTGCCCTGCTGAAGCAGAGAGGGGTTTGTTCAGGGGCCTCGTGCCTTCACTGGGGTGTATCTGAGCCCCCTCTGGTACCATGTACCCCATTAAGGTGACACCCTACACTGACACCTGCTGACCAAGGTGTCCTGCAGAATTCAGCTTTCCTGAATTCCTGCCCTGCCCGAGCACATTCCCTGGGAAAGCAGGACCAGGCAGCTCGTCGAAGGGATTCCTCTTTTTGATCAAGACTTTTATTTTTTTTAACTTCCTGGCTATCCCACCTAAGTGTACATTTGTTTTCTGAAAATGCTGGTGCTTGGTCTGTTTTTCAGAGGCGTTTAGCCTTGCACACCCCTCTGCCCCAGGGTACGGCGCTGGTAGTTTCAGGCAGTGCGAGCCGGCAGCACCGCTATCGGTTTGGGAGGGTCTGCTGATTAGATCCCAAAGGTGAGGTTATGCGGCTTCTGGCTTCGAAATCCTCAGGCATCTTTCAGAGAAACAAAGGCTACAATAAGGCTATTTGCTGCTTAGAGCTAATATTTATTTCTCTTGCTTTGCTGCGTTGGCTACCTGGCCCGGGATTTCCATGGGGCTGCATCTGCAGGGAGGAGTTGTCCCTCTTGGCTGGGAGTGCCCCACGGAGGGACTGGGGAGCCTGTGGACATTCCTGAGCCTGGCACAGGGACATTCCAGCACGATGCTCCTGGTGCCGCCAGTCCTGTCTTTTTTAGCACACCAGAAAGGAGCTTTTGGGTCCAGCCAGGTCCCTTCTCCTGCTTCTCGGACTCCTAAAGCATTGGGGCTCAAATTAGGGAAGCTTCGGAGCTTACTTTTGCAGGATGACACCCTTGCTGGCTCCTGAAAAAACAGGGTTCAGGCAGCCCCACAGGTCCGGAGGCTGGACCCCGTGGGCGTGCAGACTCTTGTTTCCAACTAGCTTTGCCACCCATGTGACAGTCACACAGGACTGACACTGAGCAGGGACTGGCCTGCTTTCCTGTGCCCTGTGGGGACAAAGCCAACAAAACCCAAGTTTCTGTCCACGTCTGGGCTGGATCGCGCTCGGCGAGACTCTGCAGGTCTGGCCCAGCCCAGCCCGTCCCAGGTGTCAGACCCGTGGAGCAAGTCCAGCTTGCACTTCCGAGCCCCGCACCCCGGGGCTCCGTGGGTGGCCGCGCAGTCACTCAGCTTTTCCCCTCTCCCAGCAGTGTCCCACGAGCACCGTGCCCGTTGGTGGCACACCTGCCGCTCACGGTGTGCAGAGGAGCCCTCCAGCTCCGACGGGGCCAGCCTCACGTACGGCTGGGGCCAGGGGTAAGAAGCTCTGCGGTTTGGGCAATTTCCCCTTTCTGCTGTTTGCCTTTGCTTCCTCTTTGTCTCCTTTCCCAGGGAGGCATGGGACAGGCATCAGCTTCCTATCAGGCATGGGACAGTCAGCTTCTGTCCAGCAGCTTAACGATAGCTGGAGAGCCCAGGGAGGGGGAAGTAGCACAGGTCCAAGGGCTTCGTGGTCTCCAAAGGCACAGACTTTTAAAAACCCTCGGTGATTTTCAGGAAAAACTCCACCGTGCACAGTCAATGTTTGCAAGCTTTCCTTGGCTCCCAGGAGAGTCATAACTTTGGATCAGGCTGAGAGTAAGGGATCCGATCTTGCTTTTTCACTGCGCGCAGTCACGGAGTCAAGTTTCTGCTCTTTCACAGGGGAAAGGAAGCTGAAACTCTGCCTCCGTTTGCTCTCGCCCAGCCTTTGGCAATGGCAGACAGAAGCCAAGGCACCGGGCTCGGTGTCTCAGAGAGCCTGTAGTTTTCTTACAGTGCTTATCAGAATAATTTTGCTCAAACTATGTTTTAGTTGGACTTTTTAAAATGAATGAAAGTGATTCAGCCACAGATTCAGTCCTAACAGCTGCAATTGCCTGACTTGGTGCCCTGGCTGCAGCCTTTCCTGGAACGTTCCCCTAAAGCTCTGCATGGACTTTGCAGGGGGAGAAGCTGGGCCAGAGCCTGAGCTCTCTCCAAACGGCCCTGTCTTAGCTCAGCAAGGGAGAATGTGTCCTGTGCAGGGGTTACCCCTCTGCCTGCCCCGAGCCCCCTCGGGCGCACACCGTGCTGTCACTGGGGAGGACACTGCTTGCAGCAGAAAGTGGAGGGAGCCTCTTCTCCCACCGTCACGGGACAGTGGCCTTGCAGGGTCCCTGCTGGCCTGAGAGGACTGAGACTCATCCATCCACAGGGATATTTCTCTGCAGGGATGGAAACAGCACCGACATCTCGCTCCACGGCTTGACCGTGCTCGCTGCAGAGACAGCTAGCCGCGCGATAGCTTTGACTCGTAGCGGGGGAGAAAACCTCGGTGAGACCTCGGCGAGCAGCCGGAATGGCTGGCGGTGAGTCAGGAGGGATGCTGTCACGGCGGCGTTGACGGAGTGACTCAGGGTGTGTTTGCTTCTGGAGAACCTGTCCTTGGGAGGAGCTGTAAGGAGACAGTGTGACCACTGTGGGCCGGGAGGATCACATGCCGTGCGGTGGGGCCGGGAGGGTTTGTTATCTCCTCGGGGGTAATTACATGGGACCTGCCTTACCTTTGGCAACAGCAGCCAGCAGAAGGGAGCCTGCACTTCTCGCCCCGGGCTGCTGCGTGATGCATTACTAAACACTGCCTTGTGCTTCCCTCTCCGGACAAAAATGAAAAAAAGGTCAAAGATGTGCCCAGCTTGGGATGTCACAGCCCTTCCCATAGCTAGTGTCCCATGGGCAGCAGAGCCGCCTGCCAGCCCTGGGACAGCACAGCCCAGGTGCGGGGTGAGCTCAGAGCAAGGCTGGTGCTCCCAGGCTCCCATCCATCATGTTTGTCTTTGGTTTTTTTGGGGTTTTTTGCTTTTTTTGTTTGGTTGAGGGTTTTTTTTTTTCCTGGAAATATTGTAACCATGAGGTCATCCTCATCAGAACAGGGTGTTTGTACTTTTCCAACCTTTCGTGGAGGAGTTGAACTCGCAGGTTTGGGAGACGCGGGAGCAGGACCATGTTCTGCTGGGGGACGCGCGTAATTCTGGATGGAAGAAGGAGAAGGGGAAGACACACACTATGAAGATGGGGATTTTTATTTTGGTGCATTTGGGGATCTTTGCAGGCAAGTGCCCTCTTTGTGGCCG
>NW_010144332.1:0-683 GCF_000699245.1 Pterocles gutturalis
CGTATTTATAAACATTAATTAGGTCACCCCTCAGTCTCCTCTTTTCCAGGCTAAAGAGACCCAGCTCCCTCAGCCTTTCCTCAGCAGGGAGATGCTCCA
The DNA here is from genome assembly GCF_000699245.1 of Pterocles gutturalis. Classification (NCBI taxonomy): domain Eukaryota; kingdom Metazoa; phylum Chordata; class Aves; order Pterocliformes; family Pteroclidae; genus Pterocles; species Pterocles gutturalis. The sequence continues at coordinate 100 of NW_010144332.1, forward strand.
TTCCCTTCATCATCTTGGTGGCTCTGCGCTGGACTCTCTCCAGCAGTTCCCTGTCCCTCTGGAACTGAGGGGCCCTTCCTAAAGCTTGTTTTTGAACATACGGAAACTGATCTGTTCCACGTCCTGAGCAAAGCTCCGCAGACCTGCCTGCCCTCAGAGGTAGTTTTTTCCTCTGAGTTGGGTTTTTTTTTTCCTTTCTGTGCTGATAGCCTCTCCTTAGGAGCCAGCCCCGCTCTCCAAGCTGCCAGAATTGATTTGTACGTCTGTTTTCTGTCTTGCGGGGGCTCCGTGACACGTGGTGTAAGTGCAGAGCGCAGCGATGGATGGGGATGGTGGCTGCCTCCGTCGCTAACCCCGCGTGCCTCTGGCACAGAGTTTGCACTGTGCTCTGGAAGCGGCGGATAGGGCAGTCGCCTCGCTTTGGCAAAGAATTCCTCTCTCCTTTCACGTCGAAAAAAACCTGTAAAGGGGAAATGCAGACAGTAAACTTCAAATGCAGGGCTATGAAAACAATTTTTTTAAAAAAAAAAGAAAAAAAAGCCCTGTAGGAGCGGAAGCATCCTCGCGGCTAAACTGAGGAAGTG
>NW_010144333.1:0-326 GCF_000699245.1 Pterocles gutturalis
CAGATCAGTAGAGCATCGCAAGCACTGCTGAACGAAACCCTCCTGTTTATTCCTCCTCCTGTTTTCCTGACAGCAAGTACAGCCGCTTTCTGCCACCGGAGAAAGGAGGCTCGGACTAGAGAGAAGCAAAATGTAAGGGTGCATCCCCTAAAATCCCAAGTCGCTGCTGTACAACATCCACCCACTTTCTCTGGAAGTAATTCGCAGTCGCTGTCTTTTTTTTCCCTTCTTCCTTTCAGTGTTAGTTTCTGTTTCTGCTTCTGTCTCACCTTCCTGCGCTCTGTCGCATGATGAATCTGTTTACTATGTGTAGCTGCTTGGGTACA
>NW_010144334.1:0-853 GCF_000699245.1 Pterocles gutturalis
CAAGAAATCACAATGCAAAAAAAAATTTTACTCCACAGAAATATTTGCAGTGTTTGAATTTTATTTTTTGTTAGTCAAACTGAATAACTGGACAACAGAACAAAACAAATCAAGTGTTCTGGAGACCAAAAGAATCCAGGTCTATCCAGTTTGGTAGGATCTTAAATACAATATTGCATAATTCACAAGTGACCCACACAAAACATTTCCCAGAAATTTTTGGCCATTCTTGTTGCTTGATATTCACTGTAGTGGGTTGACTATAGCCAGCAGCTAATACCCACAATAGCCGCTCACTCACTCCCCCTCCACAGGGGAATGAGGTTAGGAAGTGCAAAAGAGAGAAAACTCAAGAACTGAGATACAAACAGTTTAATAAGTGAAAGAACGGGGCTTGGGGGAGCGATGCAAAGGCTCACCACCTCCCACAGGCAGATTGATGTCCAGCCAGCCTCCAGGCAATGACTACCTTGGAAGACAATTGTCACTCCACCTTCTTCTTCTGCTAGCCCAGGTTTATTGCTGAGCATGACATTATATCATACAGAATATCTCTTTGGAGAACTGGGGTCAGCTGTCCTGGCTGTGTCCCCTCCCAGCCTCTTTTCCACCCAGCCTCTTCCCTACATTGTAAGGGCAGAGTATGAAACAGGGAAAGCTTTGACGCTGTGCAAACACTGTTCACCAATACCCAAAACACTGGTGTGTTATCAACACTGGTTTAACCACAAATCCAAACACAGTACGATACAGGCTGCTATGAAGAAAGTTAACTTCATCCCAGCCAGACCCAGTACATTCACAAAGACATTTGAGGAGCTTTCGACCTGCATTAACTCCACTGTTGGCTGCT
>NW_010144335.1:0-12387 GCF_000699245.1 Pterocles gutturalis
CGTTCCAGCTGTGAAGAGCACGGGGTGCCCTGTGGAGCTGGGCCTGGTGTCTGTGGAACAGGGTGTGGGTGTGAGGGGTGGGAAGGCAGGGTCCCACTCCCAGGCTGGGGTCCGGGGAGCTGGTACACGCTGGGCCTGCCCCAGGCTGCGGTGGGTTCTGCAGAGGTTGAGGGGCTGCTGCTGCTCCGGGGGTTGGTTTTCTCCCCGCTGACAGGTGAATTGTACGTGCTCAGGGAGGACCTGGCTCCCCAAGAAGAGCAGAGACTATGACAGGCCTGTTGATGCTGTCAGGGTGGTGGAAAGCCTTAGGAAACTACCAGGTTTTCAGAAATGCCTCTTATAACTTACATTATAGCATTTAGCAGCACCACACAACTTACCAAAGGAGTGTGTGATGGGTTTTAGGCCAGATTTTCTTAAAAAATGGTAATAAAGTGTCCAGATTTCTTAACTTTAAGATAACACAAAAGAGGCCTTGATGAAAATGGATTAGGTACCCCAGCTAGCTGTTGTGTGGCCTTCCTTACCAGTTGCATTTCAAATGACATCATTAGTCATGTGCTGATGGGCAAGTAGTCAGTAGTTTGAGACTACCACCATGCTGCTGTCATTCGCGATGTATACAGGGACTGTCTTGCCACGAACCCCTATCCAGGCAGCATAAGCTGCAGAGCAGGAGCCATGCCCCGAGTTTTAATGTTGTTTAGGTCTTCTGCGTTTTGTCCGGTCATTCACATGAAGAACAGCAGTCTTCCCCAAAGTACGAGTGTTTTTTCCAGGTAGCAGGTTACTCAAAGGCCATGGGTCAAGCCTGCCATGCTTTGTGTCCTGATCCTTGGTTCACACTTGTATGTGTGTGTTTGTGATCCCATTTCTGCTCATGCAAAACTGGCATCTGGCTGATCTGAGAGTTATGTGACTGTTTGCTTTTGGAGTAAGTAGCTCAGGGAGGGAAGGACAGAGGAATGGTTGGAGAGAGAAGTTGTGGGGATCTTGTGCTCCTAAAAAATGTAGTATTGTGGTAAGAGAGAGAAGGAGCAACCTGAAAAATCCCTGTGTATTTAATTGTGAGAAAACAGACTAAACCTTCAACAGCTCTCTTGTTTTTTCTGCTTGTAAAGAAAAAAATGCTTTAAGCAAGAAGAAGCAAAAGACACATTTGGAAGGTGAAGGAAACTGTTAAAGAGAAAAAAAGGAAGCTAGTACACATATTCACTCGAAAATAAGTAACATGAGAGGCAACAGAAATGCAGTAAGATCAGATATGTAACAGGAAGTGTGACAGTCCTTTGTGAAAACGATAAAAAACAGAGCTAGAGAAAGAGAAGCAACATAAACACGTTATTTTAAAAAACATTCCAGGTTACTGCATTTAAGTGAGCATAATGGTTGAGTTACTCCTGTATATAATTTTGAACAGTCCTGCTTCTTGAGATAGGTAATGAGCTGCTGCTATAGATGTAGTTTTGTTTAGGATGCTAGAAGTGAGTAACAGTGCCAACCATTGTAATTATGTTGTAATAAATCCTCTGACAAGACTCATGCATGGACGAGTATGGTTGCAGATTGGCCGTGTGCATGAAAGAAAGGAGTAGGCAAAACTGCTTAGTATTTTCATCTCGGCTTCAATGTATTGAAGGGTAATAGTGGTGGTTATTATGGATGTGACTGCAGTTCTGTTGCCTTTCTGGTCTCAGGAGTCCAGTCCTTGAGGTAAGTGGTGTACTGCTCATAGGTGTCTGGCTGAAATGTTGTTCTGCTTTCCCTAGAGCCTGGGTTTGGCAGCTGGGTCCTGAGTACACTAACTGTTTTTCAGGTCGGAGCACCTTGAAACTGCTCTCCCCATCTCATTTAACACAACTTCTTCAAAATCCAATGCATAAATTACATAAGGGGATATACATCAATAATCGTTACTGAATGATGTGCATCCATCACCAGTATAAAAGCAAGCAGACTAACAGGGATGCTATGAGTGTTGGAGGCCATTTCTGCCATTCTTTATGTGGAACAAATGTACAGGGCTACACAGAAGGGTCTGGTCCAGACCATTCATCACATCTGTGAAAAGTCCACAGCTGATGGTTAGAAAGATTTTCCTCCTGCTGGATGTTCTCTGCAAGCTTCTGTCAGTCTGCTGCCTTGAAGACAGCTTAAATTGTATTTTGAATGCTGAATGGTTCTCATAGCTTTAGCAGAACTGCACAAAAAGTAAAAATGTCATTGCTGTGTTTTATGTCCTGACATCTATTTTGCATTTTTCTCATTTGTGAGAGTTGGCAAATTTTCCAAATTATTGTGATGTCTGAAAGCAAAGGTGATAAATTTCAGTGCCCTAAAGGGGAGATGGTGGATGTTGTTGACAGACTGAAAAATGAGGACCTTTGAGACCTGGTGGTTTCAAGCATGAATCTTAGGGCAAGTTTTGCACTAACACAATGGTAGGATGAGAATAACTCTTGAACTACTTAGCTGGAGAGAGAGGTCCGTGTGCTAGAATTCACACCATAGTATTTGCCTTTCCTGGACAACAGTTTTTGATGTTAAAGAGTAACGTGTCTCGGACATCACTTGCTTAGTTGGCAACTAGGGAATTGCTTTAGAAAATGGGAGATGACAAACATCATCTTCATGGAGGTCACAGCACCTGTGATCTTCCAGAAGACAGTTGATCTATCTTTTTACCTGAATGCCGTGTTGTTAAAAGAAGTATTTAAAAGTGAAATCATAAAAGAGGGGGGAAAAAAGGACCTCTTGGAAGCCAAACTGAATATTGCACTGAGAAAATAAAAGTAGGCCTAAACACTGCCATCCTAGCTAAAAATTATGAATTCTGTTTTTTTTAATGGGAGATACTGTGTTCTTTTCCTCCCCTTGCCCATTTTGCATACATCCTTAGGGTCCCAAATATGTTTTGAACTGCTTGTCTGTCTGCACAGGCTTTCAGCATACCCTGAAGACATTTCACTTGTCAGCTACAGTGAGAAGCCTTCCTGTAAATATTTGCATTTCTGGGAGGCAACAGCTACTTGGAAAAGTGATCAGCAGCTGTAGCAGTAGTACTGATGTCACAGGTGGACATGCTGAAACAACATGAAAACCAGGCTCACTTCTGTTATTTGAGCTTTGTGGGAATGAAAAAGGTGGAATCCTGGTATGTGACTGAAAAATTTAATACAAAGTTTGTTTAGCGTTTTTTTTGCATCTTAGCTGGGAATGAGGGCATCTTTCTTATTCCCTGGCAATTTAGTCAAGCGGCTGTATAGAAAGTGTGATCACAAACCATGCAGATGTGACTCTCATTGAAGTCGCATATGGCTACTTTAGGACTGAGTTTGATCCTATTGCTAGTTACATGAGTGTTTTTGTTTTTCTGTTCTTCCCGAGGCTACAAGCAAAAACCTCACAGAATTGTTGAGAGGATCTCATTGTATGAGATTTTTGTGTTAGATCCTCTTTGGTTAAGTGTTCTGAAATTGTGTTGTATGTATCCTCAAAAGGAAGCATTCACTTGTATTTGAACTTTCCAGCACCTGAGTTCAGTCTCTCTAGCAACAACTGAGACAATGGCTCTTTATTTTTGCAAGGTAAATATTCAAGCCTGAGGAGTCTCAGGTTTTGGTAGGTAGGCAATGATGTATGCTGTTAGTTTTTTGTTGGGTCTTTTTTTTAAAGTTGTGGAAGCTTAAATTTTGCAGTGGGGCTTTCACAGATACTCAGTGTCAGCTCCAGTGCTCCCTTGGGTGCATTGCCCATCAGAAGTTGGACATGCAGCAAAAGATGTAGCTTAAAATTATACATTTCTCTTAATGGCTTTGTAATTGGTTTCCTTATTTTGCATCTTAACCTTTAACGATAAAAAATAATTTGTTAGGATCACATTTCTAAAATCAAGCTAAGAAGTGCTCAGATCACTCCAGCGTGCTTAGAAGCTGTGTCAGGTAGGGCAGACACCATGTGTTTGTAATACTGTGCTGTATCCTCATCCTCTCTCTGCTTGGATTCGGTCAGTACCTGTGGTTTCTTTGCACATTAAATCTGTGGTTTCAGTTGTTTGGACAACCCTTCCTCTGTCCCTGGGGAAGTCCTGTCTTTAAGGCTTACCTGCAGGGGTGCAGCTACAGGTAGTAGGCACTGCTGCAAGGAAACCCTTTTTACTATTTATGTGGATAGTGCTTTGCATGATGGAAATAAAAAAAATCTTCCAGAATCCACGGTTGAAACTTTGCTGACAATGAAAGTGACAAGATAAAAAGAGACTTTAATATATTAAAATATTTTGTCAGGTTAAGCTTAGTCTTCTGGCTCTGTAGCTTCCAGCCTGTTATTCATGTAGGCTGGGCAAGGGAGGAGTCCATGTTACATGTCAGGAGCTGACTGGCAATAACTAAGAATACTGTTAATGTTGCAGCTTGGTTCATCTGCTGACTGGCTACCACCAAGAGGGGAGCTTTCTTCATTCTCACTTCCTTTCCTACAGTGAGCCATCTTGCAAATTTAAATTGAAAAATAAACTACACGTTAAAAAAAATGGGGGTTTTGCTGGTCTGACTCTCTGAGCAGTCAGTCAGAAAGACAGTGCTATTGCCAGCATAAGGAGGAGACTGGGAATGTGTACATGGGGGTAAAGGAGGAAGGAAGCCTCCTTTTGGTGGCAGCCGATGGTTATATTGCCCCAGCCTTAACATTGGTTAAAAACCCAGCCAAAAGGACAAAAAGTAAGAAGAGAGATCTACTGCTATGTTTTGTGATGCAATTAGAGTTTTTTGTCATTTTGGTTATGGCAGGTGTTTGTCTAAATTGGAACAAAAATAATTAATGTGTCAATCTTTCCTCTTTCAAACAGGAAGCAGCAGCTTTGTATGGCTCATGTCTGACAACATGCACCACCAGTGGCTGCTGCTAGCTGCATGCTTTTGGGTGATATTCATGTTCATGGTTGCTAGCAAGTTTATCACATTGACTTTTAAAGACCCAGATGGTAAGTTCAACTTTAATGTGAAACACAAAATTGAATAGCGCTTCACACAAATACTCTTTCTGTGCAAAGTAGTTCTTGGCATGTTACCAACAACTAGATTTCTTGAAGTGGGAGCGCTTATACTCAGTTTCTGCTTTTCTTGGTCTGCAGAACTAAGATCACGGGGGGGTTTTTTGGTGGTTGAGAACAGAGAGGATCATGTTTGGCATCACTTGTCTTGTGAGGTCCACTTTTTCAAATACACTCAGTTTCAGTATGTTGATCTACTAGGAGTAGAAGTCATGTGCAGAACAGTGGAGCACAATTACCTGTTTAAAGACGAAGGAGCTTCACAAGGAATTAAGAGTTCATTTCACATCATACTAGTTTCTGTCCTCGAGTGACTGCTTGTCCTCTGGCTGCAGTATTATGTAAAGCTTATGGAAAGTTTTATTTCATTTGCAATGCACTTAGCCTAGCCACCTCTGCCCTGCTTCTTGCATTCAGTTTTATCCTCTGCTGTTTGACTGAAAAACGGCTTATAGGCTTTTGCTTTGCTTAAGTAGCCCAGATGGTATTAAGCTGATGAGGAATTTAAGCCATTTGATGACACCACACAGCATGTTACAGTTTTCTCTCTGCTGAGGAGCTACTGTTACAGAGCCATCCTATAGAGAGTTTAGCGTGAAGGTGATGACATGACTTACAGTCCTGAGAGATCTATATTTCTGCATCTTCCTAAGATAGGCAAAATGTGTAACTTTTGAAGCACTGACATTAGTAGTGCCATTTGTTTCAGTGACTTGGTATTGGATAAATATATTATGTGTACCTTTTAAAATTGCATACTTGTGTGTGGAGATTTATTCAGCAAGTCTCACAGATGAGATCTGTAGGCTAACTTAGCTTTCCTTGGTCCCAGCTGTTTTTGAGCCCTAGTACATCTGCAGATAAGCTGCTCTTATGTTAGGTAGTTAAATCTTCCAGTATTTCATTCTTTGCCAACTCTTGTTTCCCAGCTCAGGTATTCTTTGAGTGGTTCTTTCCATCAGAATTTGTCAAGTCTATTAAAGTGTAGTTTAAAAAAAACCAACCAAACAAACAAACAACAAACTAGAGTCCACCCTTTGTATTTACTTGCTTTTTATTATCTTGCCTTGCCAGTTTTCCTCCTTTTTTTTTTTTTTTTTTTTGTTTTGTTTCTATGCTGAATCGTCCTTCCCCTTTGAATAGTTCTCTAAGCAGAAGACTGTATAATTTCTTAAGCTCTGGTCCTGCAAAGGCATAACTGTGGTTAAGTGTATGTATGTGTTGGAGATACCATTGTTTGTACTGGGACTAATGAAGGGAAGTAATATGAATATACCAACAGAGTTTTGGAGAATGTCTGAACAGGATGGCCAGTCCTGGAGGAACTCTTCTAGGCTTAATGAAATATGGCTTGTTAGCAATTTTCCTTGTTTGGATGTGTCTGTTTAGCAGGTAGAACAAAACCAGCAGTTGCTCAATGAATCAGTGTTCTTTTCTTTAAGCCTTTTACTGATGTCTTGGGTGCACAAGCAATAGGAACTTCTTAATGAGAAGAAGCAAGTTTCTGTCCATCATATATAGTAGCATCTGCAGGCATGCTTTTACCCAGTGATAATGAAAGGTACTTTAATTGCACTTTCACTGAACCAAATTACTTTGATCTTACAAAATACTGTGAAGTAAGTCTGTGCACAACAATATTTACTGTAGCTGATTGCTTGGATGCTTACCTTATTTTCAGTTTTAACTTGCTTTTCCATGCATGCCCTTTGTTAAAATCCAGTGTAGGCAGAGTAGAGCACTCCCTTAAGAAAAGGACATAGGCAGTACACACATTTTCTGAACCATAAAATAGTAAGAGAGTGTGGATGCAGGTGAAGAAAGATTATTCATAGAAGAAACTGAATGAAGGGAAGAGTAGTCCAATATAGATGAAAATACACTTGCAGGGAGAAATCATATTCTTTTTGCTTTGTGATTAAGGAAAGCTTCTTCAAGTTATTTTTGATCTTTCTGCACCATGTAAAGTAAAGTTATGGCCTCTAGTTATTTTTCAGTTTTTCTGTAGCATACCGATTGCAAAAGACGCAGACGGGTTCCTTACATATTCTGATTTGGTCTCAAAGTATTAGCTGCCCTAAAATCATTAAAAAAGAATAAGAGTATCAGCTGAGTTTGTTCTTTTGCAGTGAGAGTCTCTAAGGCAGGCCATCAGTCCAGTAATAAAGGAAGAAGGGATCTTGTATTTATTGCTGGTTAGAGGTGTTTACTCAGAGCACCTAGGAAACAAAAGGTGGTCCTTAATGACACTTTTCTTCTGGTAATGTCTAAGAGTTTACAACAGAAGAAACGTATTGACTAATATGAGGAGAGGAAGAAACCTGATAGATAAAAGTTTGTTATTTGGACATGATTTAGGAAGTTTATTGAAAAATAAAAATCTCATACTATGAAGTCCACATAGTTATAATCAGTTGCCTACCAATCATGGTATTTGGATTTATGATTTCTATGTCTCTTTGCACAGTTTTTTTTTAAAAAGACAAAAAAAAAAAAAAAGATCGTGGACATGTTTCTTTGCTAAAACTCAACTGAAATTGCATCCAAAATTCCCACAGAGTACATTGTTTAAAATTTTCACAGTCTGTCTCATGTCTTGTCTAGTACCTTCCCATTTGGAAACAAATCCTAATATTTTGTAAGCTTAGTACAGAAAGTGATGTTCAGTTGTCTTAGTTATAAAGCAGAAGTAGTTGCCTTCCCCCCACCTTCTGTAATGCTCTTATCTATCTTACTTCTTTAGGCTACAGTGCCAAGCAAGAGCCACTGATACTGACAGCTGTGACAAAATTGGAGGAGGTACGTGTGCCAGAGGAAAAACATTGGCCTGAAGAATTCCAGGTGCGCACTGTTGAGATAAGGATTACATGTATTAAAGAGTGGGAGAAAATAAGAGATTAAGTAAGGGCTTCCTGTTGTTAAAAGGAATTGCTAGACAGGAATTATTTATTCAGACTCTTCTATTTAGATAAAGCCAACAGAATTCATTTTAGCTTCACAAAGCTGGTTTGTTATGGTAACCTGCTGTCTTGTTTCATCTGAATGATTCAACTTAATGTGTTTCCATTTCTAGGAGAAAATTGTTGCAGTACTCCTTTATCAAGTCAGGACAGTAATTTTTGCTAGCCTTTTTAATAAAATGGCCCAATTTTGGATTATTTGTATTCTGCCTTGCCATAGCCATTAGGTTTGTGGTTCTTGACAGCAAGACTATGTCTTCTCTATTCTCTTAGTTCTGTGCCCCATCTCTCTGATTCTTTTTATCAGTCTCCATTCCTTTTTCATGTTTTGTGCTTCCCATCTCAGCATTTTTCCAAAGTAGATCATCAACACAATAATATTCAATAGCAGTTGATCCTTTAGAAGCATAGTTCTGTGCTTTCAGCAATAAAGCAGAACAAATGTGGTTGCTTCACTGCAGAGTTTGTTCACTGGAAACTCTGAAAATACCTTATGCAAATGTAAATTTGAGACTAGTTGCACAGAGGGCTAAAGCCAGTTTTTTTCCATTGGTTACGTAAGTCGTGTTTAAAGTATTTTTGTGATGCAACATGGAAGGTAGATTTCTGTATAAACTTGACACTTTTTATTTTTGCATGTAAAAAACCTGAAATTTAAGTTATCCTCAAAATACTTGGGAGCAACACTTTTCAGTGGAAAGCTTGCAGATTTGTGTAGTGAGTTTTAATATCTTCCTTTACTTGTATGAAAGAGGATAATAAGGTTTCTGGATCTAAAACTATCCCCTCTTGACTTCCTGACAGCATGAAATGCATAACAATAATATTAATCCTGGTTGAATGCAAAAGGAATTGTTTTGACAGATAAGGAATCTGTGAGGATATTCAGATTACATTCTGTCCAGGAGATATTGGAGAAGAGTAACAATCAGAAAAATCAGAATGTGATTCTTTTTGTCCTTATGGAAGGCTGGGACAAAAAGTAAAATCATTCCTTTTTCATGTGTAACTTGGACACTGTAACTAGAATCATAGAATCACAGAACGGTTTGAGTTGGAAGGGACATCTGAAGATCATCTCGCTCAACCCCCCTGTCATGTGCAGGGACACCTCCCTCTAGACCAGGTTGCTCAAAGCCCTATTCAACCTGGCCTTGAACACCTCCAGGGATGGGGTGTCCACATCTTCTCTGGGCAACCTGTTCCAGTGTCTCACCACCCTCATAGTAAAAAATTTCTTCCTTATATCTAATCTAAACCCATCCCCTTTCAGTTTAAAACCATTACCCTTTGTCATGTCACTTCAGGCCCTGGTAAAAAGTCTCCCTCTGCGTTTCTCATAAGCCCCCTTTAAGCAGTTGTGGTTTATAAAACCGCCGGGACAGTTTTCTAAACACCTGGTGGGCTGAGGCAGGGAACTGGGAGGGTTTTCACTCAACACTTAGGGTAACCGGCAAGAGACCGACAGGACTCATGAAGAACAATAAAACAACTGAATTTATTACACACACATCTTACACAAAAGGCACTTCTCCCCCACCCCTCCCTTCGTCCCAAAGCCCAAAGGCTTTGTTCTGTACCTTCTTCCCCCACCCGGCGGCACATGGCGGGGGGAAAGTGGGGGAAGGCTCAGTCAGCTCGCTGCTCTTTTCTTCCTCACAGTCTCCCAGCTGCCATGTAGTTTCAGACAGGCTTCAGTCCCTGGCGACTCCCCCAACTCTGTGAGGCTTGATCCTCCATGGCTGCTTCTTCTCTTCACCACGTGGCAGGGGAAATGCTTTCTCTTCTCTAGGCTGAACAACCTGAACTCGGTCAGCTTTTCTCCATAGGAGAGGTGCTCCAGCCCTCTGACCATTTTCACGGCTCTCCTCTGGACTCACTCCAACAGGTCCGTGTCCTCCTTATGTTGGGGGCCCCAGAGCTGGACACAGTACTCCAGGTGGGGTCTCACAAGAGTGGAGTTGAGGGTGAGAATCACCTCCCTTGATCCACTGGTCACACTTCTTTTGATGCAGCCCAAGATACAGTTGGCTTTCTGGGCTGCAAGCACACATTCCCGGCACGTATCGAATTTTTCATTCATCAATATGCCCAAGTCCTTCTCTTCAGGGCTGCTCTCAATCAGTACATCACCTAGTCTGTACTGATATTTGGGATTGCCAGCTGTGTAAAAAAATCAGTTAGCAGAAGGGGGAAGATTTGCCTGTAGAAATTTAAAATTTCTCATCACCTGTTAATCAGACAAGCTCCTTTTTCCTGTCTCTGCACTAATCGTGAGGCAGAGGTGGTCGTGGTCCCTGTCTTAGTCTCAGAAAAATGAGGCATCAAACAGTTCATCCATTTCTGGGGAGAAAAATCCTGCCTAGGTCTTTAATTTGCCAAACTAGGCACTGTTGCTCATTGTGTGAATTTCTGTCCACTCGATTTTGTTGTCAGTTGGATAAATGGAAACACTGAATGCCTACAGGTGCTAGAAAACACCACAGGATTTTTATCCTAAATTCTTCTTTCCCAGCCAGATGGGTCAGCATCCCTAACCCCCAACTTCTCAGAGATTAAAGCTTAATTTCCATTGAAATTCCTGTCCCAACCCCTCAGAAGATTTCTTACTTGCATTTGAAGCTTTGTGGGAGTTCCAGTATTTAGTCAGGGTGTATTGTATCTACACAGATAAAACACTGCTGCTCTGCAGCAGACTTTAATTGTTGTATGGAAAAGCTCTTACTACTGTCTACTACTACGTAGTGACTTAAGAGTTGAACCAGCATATACAGCAGCAGCACAGGAAGGAAACTGTGCAACTCCTTTAGTTAATGCATAGCAATGTTTTAATCATGAATCTGGGAGTCATTAGGATGCACAGTTTCGGGATTTTTATACTTTAGAATTTGATCTGAAAATTAAATTCTTGCACTTTTTTTTTTTTCTTTCCCCTCTCCATTTCATAAAGCCAACTGGAAAAGCTTTTTCTGCAAATCTGATCCGCCAGCCCCTGGTTCATATGGAAAGATTTGAGCTTCTCAGGAATGTCTGCAGAGACACTGCGTTGAGAAATCTCTCTCACACTGCAGTTTCCAAATTCGTCTTGGACCGAATATTTGTGTGTGACAAGCACAAGATCCTGTTTTGTCAGACGCCAAAAGTGGGCAACACTCAGTGGAAAAAAGTCTTGATCGTTTTAAATGGTATCTACTCTGCTGTGGGTGTGTGAGTTTCTTTGATGAGGAGGAAAGAACAGAATTGGTCCAACTGGGACAACACAAAAATGGATTCTTTCTGCTTTTCTGTGCACTGATACTTAATTTCAGCCTTTTGTTCTTCACAGTTGCTTCTAATAATTTCAAAACATCTCTTCTAAAGAAAATAAACCTGTTATTTCTGTGCAAATAAATATTGTTGTTGCTTGGCTCAAAAGTGATTTGAGTCATGAAAAAGTACCCATGTGCACGTGGTAGGCAGATTTGTTATCTTTGGAGGGGTGGCCCTAATTTGTAGAATTTGAAATAGGTAAATTACAAGGTATCACAATCCCCTAAGAAACAATAATATAAAAATTCTGCCTTGAAGCCACTGACCTTTAACTAGGGCTTTTTATCCCTGAAGAAAGCTAGTTAACACTTGGCAGCTGCCGTTGGTCTGTGCTGCTGAAATCGTGTGTACGTGCTATCAGTGAGCCATCATAGGAGTTATGAAGATTCTGAGGTGCTTAAGGCAGTAGTTTGGTCAACAAAGGTATATTACAAAAGACTGTAAAAGAAGGAGTACAGGGACTAGTGTGTTTGAATAATGGTCTACAAAGGGAACACTGCAGGCTACCATCCTCTTTAGAAGCCTGATACACCAATAAAAAGAACTAATTTCCTCAGGGTTTTCTGTTGTACCACTACCTGCACACATAAACTTAACTTGATCATATTTACCATAACGCACCTTTGTTCTTGTAGCAGGTGGTACTCTGAAATAACGCTGTTTTGTGAAGGCTTATGCCTAAAGCCCAAGGCGTCCACATGAGATATTTCTTAAGGTCATAAAAACTTCCAGGATCAGGTTCTTAAAATAAATGCACCAGAATTTAGTGACATAGTTTTCCTTGTCAGCTTATGTGCTTGAAGAAATCTGGAGGCTTTCTATTGTTAGTTTTAGTACTTTTTAATCTGTGTAGTATTGGAATTTTTGTTTCAGACAGTGCAGTTGTTAAAATAACTTCATGGAGCCTGTCAGTAAAGTGCTTTGGGGTTGAAGCAGTTCCAAAAGCAGCCCACAGCATTTATTTTTTGTTTGTGGTAGAAACTCAGCCAAAAAGCTGGTTCCTTCTTTGAAGTTAATCCTCAAAGTCTTCCTCCATGGCAGACGGAAAAGTCTTCCTGGGCAGAGGGA
>NW_010144335.1:12404-27697 GCF_000699245.1 Pterocles gutturalis
GTTATGGGCTTAGACATAAGTGCTGGTGACACCCATGTAATGCATGTTTGAGTGTTTAGAGGCCATTTGGTCTTGGACCATGATGTCACATGCCCTAAATAATTTTAACAGTTTTCAGCTTCACAGTCAGAATCTCTCATCATGTAACAGTTTTAAACATAGTAACCATAAATGCTGAAAATACAGAAAAGAATACTGAAATATTTTAAAAAGCTATCAGCCCAAGGCACACATTCTTGCTTGTGCTCACTTTTTTTTCCCCTTGAAAGAGTCACTTGCGCTCTCTGTTTGATTTGTCTAGGAGCATTTTCTTCCATAGAAGAGATCCCAGAAAATATTGTACACGACCATGAGAAGAATGGCCTTCCACGCTTGTCCTCCTTCAGTGACTCTGAAATTAAAAAACGGTAAGAGGTGGCTTCCCAGGGGTGTAGGAAGGGTTTGGAGTCAGTGGTGTTATGGGCAATCAAGAGTACAGCTGAAGTCTACAACTGGAATTGAGAACAGCAGGGTTTCTGCACCACCGCTTGTATTACGGCACTATTCTGTTATCCTCACAGATGTTGCCGTGCCTACCTGCCTCCTGGCTTTGAAGGAGAACACCAGTGTAGCTAGTGATACAGTTAGGTCAGACAACAAACTCCTCTGGATGTAGGGTTTCTGTAGTTGAGTGCATACCTAGTTCTTATGTAGCTGACCCCAGAAAAGAAGGTTTAGTTGGAAGGTCGACCCCAATGCCTTGTACCGTGAATCTTACTGCCTACACTTAAGATTGTCATTGCAGGCAGGTTTACTTACTGGGATTGAACTGGATAGGTTTAAAACATTAGTGCTGCTTAGCCTGAGGGTATTGTCCATTCAGTTGAACCACTTATCTTGCTGTTTATGTGCTTCTGGTTCTTCTCAGAGCAGAAAAAATACTTCCCTGCAGTAGAGCCTTTTAAATTACTTTGGCTAGATTTCTGCCTGTGTTTGTTCTCATCTCTACTAGAGCCTATATATAATCCCTGTAAGGGGTGGCAGCATGGAGAAAACAGGACATAAGATGACAGTGGACACTTCTAAGCTTGTGCTTGCTTAGGTTTTGTGTGTATTAAGCCATTCTGAAGAGTCAGCCCCTTACACATGTGGTGTTAGCTATGAGTAGAGCTCAGTCCAAGGTTTGTTGTATTCAGCGGTACAAATATGTTTATCACAGCTGTGCCTGTGGAAAGGGGTCACTTGATTGTGTTGATAGTGTGCAAGAGAAAGTACTGTCACCATGTTCTTGAGAATCTGGATCCATTCTCTCTCCCTGTGAACAGCCCTGCATAGAAGCTAACTGTTCACCCTGGGGGATGAGCCATAGCTAGGGTGTTTGAAGTTGAATGCCGTTATGATTCGGGTTTTTGCAGTCAGCCCACCACAGAAGTTGTGCTGGAGATGTATAACATGGGTTTCGTTAGGAACTCTGAAATAAATTGTCAGAGAGTTTAGGTGTAGAGAGAGGAATGGTGTGGATCTGTTGATCTAGTTTGCTGACCTGTAGCCCTGCTTGGTTAAGAGTAAGTCAGGAGAACCTGAAGACTGATCCAAGTGCATATTGAGGTTGGAAAGAGTCCATCCACTTATTTCAGTGAGGATTGGGCTCTAAATCTCCTTTCTCAGTTATTTACTGAAATAAGCTTTGTTTGTGATTTACTCCTGCTACAGATAATCAGAGAATGGTTAGGGTTGGAAGGGACCTTAAAGATTGTCTAGTTCCAACCCCCCTGCCATGGGGGAGGGGGGTTGATTTCAATCATAATCATTGACTACAGAATATTACAGTTCAGTAGTATCACAACAAAATGTGAAATTCTGTTGAAAACTGTGGTCTCATGAAAATTATATTCTTGGCCATTATTGAAAGCATGACAAAACACCAATACCAGATTTATTTTTTTTGCTTAAGCAGTGAAAAGCGCAGCCCTCTGTATGCATATAATTGCACCAAGCCGCTTTTTCCATGTCTTTATGTATTTTGCTTCTTGAGCTTAATCACATGGCATTAAAAATATCTTTGGCTTGGAGCTTTCAGCATCTTTTCACCATCTTTCATTTCCTGTTTATATGGATTGAGATAAACTAAGGTCCTCCAGTTTGAATAAAATGTGAAAACTGGGATGAACAATTTCCACTTTGTACTGTATACAAAAACTGTTAGTAAAAAGACAGAAATTGTATTTCTAGTCCTATTGATTATAATATTGATAGACTATGCAAGTGGTGTAAGATTCATATTGCTGTGTCTGTGGTCTGAGTTTACATACATTTTGTAAGTCTTTGCTAAACACACTTTCAAAAATTTGCTAAACACTTTGCTTATTTATTTTTTTTTCCTTCCTCTGTTTAGACTGAATTTATACTTCAAGTTTTTTATTGTTAGAGATCCATTTGAAAGACTTATTTCTGCATTTAAAGACAAGTTTGTGAACAATCCTCGGTTTGAACCTTGGTACCGGCATGAAATTGCTCCTGGCATTATTCGTAAATACAGAAAGAATCGCACAGAGACCAAAGGACTGCAGTTCGAGGATTTTGTGCGCTATCTGGGTGACCCTAATCACCGATGGCTGGATGTTCAGTTTGGTGACCACATCATTCATTGGGTAACATATGTGGAACTCTGCGCCCCCTGTGAAATCACATATAGTGTGATTGGACACCATGAAACCCTGGAGGACGATGCTCCGTATATCTTGAAAGCAGCTGGCATAGACCATCTGGTATCATACCCCACAATTCCACCAGGCATAACAGTGTACAACAAAACAAAAGTAGAGCGGTATTTTTCGGGAATTAGCAAGAGAGACATAAGACGCCTCTATGCACGGTTTGAAGGAGATTTTAAACTGTTTGGTTATCGGGAGCCAGACTTCTTGCTTAACTGACACCTAGGATAAGGTCTGAAGAAGTGTCTCATGGCTTGATCTAAACCTGCGTGAATACCACCTGCAACACTGACAGAGCTGAGAATGACCATTTGTTTTCTATCTTTTTGATGTTGCTCCATTTTTCAGTGAAGTATTTGTCACATGAACAAGTAGGGGCTTCTAGTTGTTGTTTTCTGACCATGTTTTCAATATGTGACATTGCAATTGAAGTCTCTGTTATCTGAAATACAGAATTCTGCTTCTCCCCTCTTCCCTCCTGGAAAAAAGAGAGTGAACGAATGGGCTATGGTCTTCCCCTCCTTCTCCCAGACAGAATGCCGTTTTTAAAGTGTTGTGAAGTATTTATAAAGATGGCAGTTTCACTGTAGGTTAACTCTGACATGTGGGTGAACTTGATGATTCATGCTCATGAGAAAGGCATATAGTCTCCCATGAGCTTTGAAAATGAGAGGCCAGTACAGGACTAAAAATTGATTATATGCTTGACAAAATCATCTAGGTTCTGTCATGTGGCTGCTATAATAACAGTAATACTGATCTAATTCCATTCTTGTTTGTCACAAAATGAACCTAAAAGACAGAAGCTTTAGAAGTGTTAAAAAAGGGACTGGTTTCAGAGCCCAGTGATCTTTGTATTTTTGTCAAGTGTTTACTGTACTTACTACTGATCTATTGAGCCTCATAATTATGCTTTTGATTTTCAAGATATTACTTAACTCCCAGCTGTGTAAGTTTTCTGAGAATATCAGATGCAAATGGAGCATAGAAGAAATGTGAAACTGCTAGGGAAACTTCAAGGAAAATTAATTTAAAATAAAGTATTAATTGTATTTGTGGGAGCACATGTAGAATCATGAGATGCTCTCATAGAATTTAACTTGTTTTGTCTTCTAACAGTTAAGATTAATAAAGAAGCCACAAAAGCAGGATGTCATATAAAAGAGCTGCTAGAGTCACTTAGATTAATGATGTACCTTTTTCTTATGTCCAGTCTTGCTCCATGTTCAGTACCTCAGAGAACAGAAAATTTACCTCCCTCTGAAAATTCATCTCCCTACTGCTAAAGGAGACAGGATGAATCCCTGATTTTTGAAGTGATTCACTGCCATGATGTCCTGACTCAAAAATGCCCAACATTTGTGTTACCAATGGGGTGAGTCAGCAACTTGCCATGAGTTTGAATGTCACTTAAATATGTCCACCCATTTCATGTGTTAAAAAAAAAGAAAAGCAGAACTGAATTGATGCAGCTATCATATTTGCCTGTGCTTGCATTGTGTCTCATAAAGAGCAGTCTCTTGCTTGAGTTCACCAGCAAGAAAAATCAGTGTGCTGCCACCTCATACTGCAGGTAATGGGGGAGAGAGACCACCTATCTGAAATACAGGAGTTGCTCTGTCACAGTGAGCATGTGAACTGTATTTTTTAAACTTTAGTCCTGAAAGATTAATTTTCAGGTCAGCATAATGTTGCTGGCTAGAAATGCTAATAATGGCCAGTGCTGTGGAATCTGTTCTTAAATCCAGACACAGTATGTTTTTTTTATAGCTTCCTGTATCAACACAAGGAAGCATCTTGCACTTGTGAAAAAGGAAAGCTATGCCAAGCTGACATGTGCTGCTATCCACAAAAAGGAAGCCCTGCTGTAGCTGGAAATGGTTTCAGAAAGATCTCAACAGACTAATTGAAATAAGGGAGAATCATTAACTGGGCATCGTTAGCAAGAGAATAGTCCAAGGTGGCAAAGCTGGAAGGTGGGATTGTTGGTTTGTGTTTTTTTTTTTTTTTTATTATTTTAAAACCCAACAATTACAGTACTCTAACTTGTTAGTTCTTAACCAATGATAAAAAGATGTTAATGGCTAAAGGTTTTTCTGTTGTTTTCTTAATATGGGAACTTAGCAAAATGTACTGTTAAACACATTTTGAAGCTATTGAGCTGATTGATTACCTCTCTGCCGATTTAAAAATGTAACAGTGAATAATGTATAGTGAATTCAGGCCTTAAAGTTTAATTCTAATAAAGATAAAGTAGAATTGTTTTCCTCTGAAAGCATAAGCTACTGATCACACAGAATGCCAATGTATATTTTTATTTTTCTTGGTAAATTACTTACTGTATTGATTTCTTAAAGGTTGCCAGGTGGAAAGTGCTATGTAAATATTAAGTAATATTTTTTTTCTAATAGCTTTCTTTGCATTGATTTCTCTCAGGCATCTGACAGCAAATGTAGACAGAGCTATGGGCTGACATAGGCAGAGGTGTGTACTGCTCTCCCAGCTCTGTGATCCCACGCTTTTCAGGCTGGGACTGGAATACTCGTTACCATTTATTCAATTCAAACACAAAGTTTCTCCTTTCAATGATACCCTCCTGAGATATGTTTTCTTTCTAGAGGAGTGGTTTTTTTTCTCGCGTGGCTGAAGTAATGATGGCGTGATTTTGGCATGACTCTTGCAGAAACTTGGATAACATGAAAGCCCTTGGTGAGGTGTGGTGGAGTTCTTATTATTTAGGTCTGGTGCAGGTAGGGTGGCCAGAGCATACTGTATGGGGGAGGAGGCTCCATATGCTGTGCTAATTCTATGATTAATTAAATGTTTGTATTTTGTTCTAACTTAATTGTACTCTATACAAGGCTTTTACAAATTTAGTCCTAGTGGCATGCATGAACATCATTTTTCTGTTAGGTCGTCATTTGCACACCACTTTCAAACCGCATATTTATGTTGTGTTTTGGGAACTGCTGTCCCAAACTGTTACTTCTCTTTTCTTGCTGTTACAGCTTCAGAAAACAAAATTGCATCCTTACTTTGTGCATATCTCTTTCTTTTTTGTTGTCTCTCCTCTGCAGGTTTTGAATCCTTTTTCCCATTTTAACCACATTTTACAGAGGAAAGTTGATGTTTTAGGCAGAGTGAGTTGCAGTAATCTTCCCAAAAATAGGAGAGGAGAGAACCATTCTTTGTACATCAGAGAGTCCATGCTGTATGTTAGCTTTAGGGAAAGTACAGACAGGAAAGGAGCTTTAATGCTTCTGCTCATCATGGAGCCACTTATTTCTCACAGGCTCCCTTCCCTAGTGCTCCAAGTCTTCCCACTGATCTCGGTTAACAAAGATAGAAATAATGAATTGAAAGGTATTCCATGGGTCTGTTATCTTCATGTTCCATATAAAATTAAGGACACTTCTAGAGATCAGCTGACTGGGGGGTTTTCTGGGGTCTTGGAGTGGTTTTTATCTTTCTTGTGGTGAAGATGGATCCAGAATTCACTTGCTTGTGAACCGCCGTTAAGGGCGGTGCCTGTCCGATCTTTTAACTTCAGCACATAGTGCATGATCACCGGTGTGCTTTCTGATCACGTGCTATGAAATTTTTCTGTAGTTAAAAATAAATGTGCAGACTTTTTTATTTTGGGAACTGTTCCTTCAAAGAAGTAGCAATTTGAAAATGTCCTGAAAACACATATTTTTTCACAGATAAGCATGTTGTTTTCCTATTCACGCTCAGACACTGCACTGTTTGTACTGAGGGTAACAGCCACCTGCTGCTAACGCTTGTCTCTGTCCTCAGATCAAGAAAGCCATCAGACAGCTCTGACTGTTCTGTAACATCACTTTTTCCTTGAGGTGTTAATAGCTTTGTTGGCTGGGAAAGCCACGTTTGATCTTATCTGTGCTCCAGAAAGTTTGCTGAGAAGAGAGTGGTTATATAGGAATTGCTTAAGCTTATTTTCTCAGATTAAAAAAGGAAATACTGTCAGTGTGTCTGCCTGTATGTGATATCCCTTAATTGACAGAGAGAGGGTGAATGATCTTTCTGCTTAATGGCCTTGTTGTGATTCACAGTAAGCCCCCACCTCATTATCAGAGTAACGTGAAGGGACCTGGATAGGAAGGAGGTGTAAATTCAATGTGTGCTTGTTTTAAATGTGAAGGTATAAAGGAAGGTTGACACAAGAGTTGGGCCCTGAAGATTTATCGTGGCTAATCACTTGCTACATGTCTTCTGCAGAGGCTGGTGTAGTTTCTTTGTGGCCTGTGCTTGAAAAGATTTATGCTAGGTAGAAAGAGGCTTGTGGGTGGTGGAAAATTCCCTTACAGCCTAAGTTAGCTGTGCGTGTTCCTGGGCCGCTGCTGTGGGGAAGGTTTAGAAGGAAATGATCCTATTAGCAGCAGAGCTTGGAGGGCTCAGGCTGTGAGCGGAGTGCCTCCCTCCTGGAGGAGGAGTGAGTTTGGCTCATGCTGATGTGTGCGGATGACTTTGGTGCTGCCATGTATAAATCTCTATTTTTGTGTTTTTAATGCAATTGTGTGCAGCTGAGCTGTCATCTTGCTTTCCTGTGTGTGGCAGTAGCCTGAGGTGCCTCATCCCATCACCACCAGAGCAGCTTTGAAAGGCCTGCAGCCTGTTTTGCTATGCAGTAGGAGACATTTCCCTGATGAAGCGAGTAGCATTACGCCTGCAGCCATGCACCTGGTAGCAACAGGCTGGTGTCAGCACGGAAATGGGGCTGTTCAGGGTTAGCTACTGTAAAATCACCATTTTCCCTTTTAATCCAGGCAGGAGTGAAAGGGAAAAAAGATGTGTGTTTGCTTTGAGTCATAAAAAGGAACTCTGCTGATAGAAATTCCAGACTGGTAAACCCAGGCAAAGCAGTGTCTGGGACAGAAGGATGAAAAAAGTCGTGGAGAGTTGCTTTAAAGCACCCCAGAGCTGCTGGAGGATTCCATGTTGAAGAAAAGTTACTGAAGCTTTATGGGAGGTGTTAGAGGAGCAAGCATGTTCCTCCGTATGGTGTGTGTGCATGCCAGAGGAGCAGCTGCCGATGGGACAGCATGCACATGGCAGGCTGAAAGCATGAAGCATCTGCTGTGGGTGTCTGTTTGAAATCACAGAAAGGAAAAACAAGTGGAAAGAAGTAATAAATAATCCTAAAGGTTGCCCATCTGGAAATGCAATACCCACCTAACTGCCAGGAATACAGTGACCACCCTGGATGTATACAAGTCATTTCTGAGCAGTTTGTGGGACAAAAGCAAACCTGCAAATAGGAGGGTAAACGTGGACCATAAGGCATCTGTACACGCTCCAGAAAGTGATTTAACACAGAACCTAGCCAAGGCTTTCAATCGTGCCTAAGTAAATGGATCTCATCTAGGAAAAATGTATAGCTATGCTGGAAGCATACAAGGAGAAGAAAAAGTTCTTGTGGAATAACTATCTCTTTCAACAACTGCGTGTTACACGCCTACTGTGATTTTAGAAGTAGGAACACTTAGTCTCTGTAGATCTTTTTTCCCTCTTGTGTACAGCCTTTCTGTTTTATTCAGTTTTCTTTCCCATGTCCCGAGAGGTCTTTGGATGATACACTACACTATGACCCATCATTGTTCTCTTGTCAGAAGGGCAGAAGAGGCTGTAGGAAATACAAAATGTGCTCCATAATTTTGAGGAACACAAAGAAAATTCAGAGAGTTGATATCAACCACAAATGACTTGTCGTGACTGTGAAACATTAAGATTGCATGAGCTTCTTCTTAAATGTTTCATGTGTTGGTCAGGAATTCACTTGTGGAAGAATTACTGCTATCCTCTTCTGTATTTGGCATCTTTGTTCTGTGTTTTGGATGGCTTCCAGTAGGGTTTTACAGCAAGTAAAAACTGGAGTCTGCCATACCTCCAAGCTTCGCTTTGGATCCACCTATTTTACTCTCATTCTACTTTAGGCATTTTGTAGAGTAAGAGTCGATTCTTTGCACTTACTCAGTTTCCTCGGTTTCTGGCTGTCCTTTGCAGTGCTGTACCATTTGTAGTTGTGAAAAGGCAGCGAGCAAGAAGACTCAGCAAACACTCTGGAGAGAACAGGACTCCAAAGTGGACCTTTGTATGCCTCTATCCACTTCAGAAGCTTCTTTCATCTCCCAGCATCTGTTTTCCTTTCATTATCTTTTCAGTCTAGCTCTTTGTAGTAAAACCCATCAGGGTAAAATTATGGATGTAGAAACATATGAGAGGAAAGGGATTAGAAAGAGAGTTGCAGTAAGAAAGAAAGAAGCGGCACGAGGAAGGGGCTTCCACACCCCCTTTCACAGTTCCATGCCATTCGGTCTATTTTGTATACTCTTGTTTGGCTGCTTTTAGGACCTAGATTCTCGGCCTTTTGGCTAAGGTCATGTGTAACGTGTAGTGGAGGTGGATGCCTGCACTTGCTGTTCTCTGGTGTAATCAGGGTAGGTGCTCTCAGAACAGACCTTTGTCCCATTAAGCATTATAGGACTGAATATCAAAGATGGAGCAAAGGTGTTATTTCCTTTCTTTCTAAGCAGCAGCAGTGTGTTGCTTTACTCCTCTTGACTACTAGACAGTATAAACATAATTTCACTTTCCTGGAAGCTGACCAGTGATAAAAACAGTATTTTAATCAGCTTTGAATCTCAGCACACCTTTTAAATACATCTCTGTGTGAGAGCAGGGTACTGCAGTAAATTGTGATTGGTTTTTGTGGGTTTAGGGTTGACTTAATAGGTTACTGGAAATGCCATTCTGATGGAAAACAACTTACATGCATTGCTGCTATCTCCGTGTAAGAGTCTATCATATGATTGCTTGCCAGTCAGAGAAAAATCACTTCATTAGATAGTGATACTCTTTTATTGTAATCCTCTTAACTGCTGGATTTGAGGCTTAAAATACAGCATGGTGGATGTGCTTTGTGCACTCCTCTCCTGTTCTGAAGTAGTATTGGCAGAAATTCCATACCTCCATTAGTTTGGGGCCTCTTTTCTGCAGCTTCTTGTTGGAACTGTTTCAGGTTTAAACACTTTGCACTGGAAGGTATGTAATTGGGCTATAGGTAGACCAGAAGGACAATGTGGGGGCTTCCATGAGGAACGATAAACCAGCAGTGTAACATGGCTGTGAGAAAGCCACCACCTAATTCTGCACACATCCAGCTAAATATTTCCAATAATGGCCAATAAAAATGAATATGGTGACTAAGGCTTTAGAGAGGCCTCGCCTTGACCCTGTGTCCAGTTCTCATCAGCTGTGATTGGGGGGGAATCTAGCAGAGATGCAGAGAGGGTCTACTGGTGTTTGAGCGGACTGAGGAGCCCACCTCCCAGACAGCGAGCAGAACTTGTTTAGCCTAAGAAAGGAGAGCGGGTAACATAACAAACTGCTGTCTAAACCTGTATTGGGCAAAATGAAAGAGTGGGAGAAGCTTGAAGCTTGCATCCAGAGAAGGAGGGGAGCCAGAAGAAGATGCAGTCACAAAAACAAACCCGTCTCAGTTGACCAGGAGCCAGCTGAGGCTGGAAATGGAGGAGGTTTCCTACCTTGAGGCTCTGTCATCGTTTTGGTGAATACAAAGGAAACAAAATAATACTAGGTTGCTGTGCCACTGTCTGTTAAAGCAGCAGAGGCCTTGGCTTCGTGTCGCAGCTGATCCTTCAGGTCCCATTTCTTCTCTCAGACCAGTGAGCCGTGGTTGCAAGCACAGCGTAGCAGGGCTGATGGGCGAGCGTTGGGTGATCTGACTGGAGGAGAAGGATCAGCAGAGGCAGGTGTGGCCAATCTCACATGGCCACATACATCCAGCCCACTCTTGCATGCCAAGAGATGGGCTATAGCTGGGGAGCTGTTGTCATCTCCTGCCTCTTTATCTTTTTTAGCTCATGTTAATCATATTTGGAGATGGTGGAAGAAATACCAGATTTTGTAAGGAGCCAGGAGCGTGGAGTTAATTCCCTGTCTTTGTTTCTTTAGTAGAAGGCTTACCATGCTTCTCCCTGGCCATGTTTGGGTTGGATGTCTGACACAAACAGAAGTAACTTTGTAGGAAACAAGATGGATGGAAAAGAGCATCGTGGAGGAACTTCATTTAAACTTCTGGGTATCCCCCTGCCCTTCTCCCTTCTTAATCCAAGGGAGAGGTTGGGGCAACACACTGAAACTAGACATCTGCTCCAGGTCCAGGTATCCCATCCCTAACTGGTCAGACTGTCAGCACGGCCCAGTGCACACAGACGTCCATGTGGTGTCTTTGCTCGGGAGGACCTCTAGAAGGCATCGCCACTGCAGACTCTGCCAATCCTGCTCAAACAAATATTGCCTCCTAAAAATGAAAGCTTCAGTCCACCTCTTCTTCCCCATCCCTGAAGGGAAGAATGACAGGCGCTTTCTGCAGAGGGGAACTGCCATCATCAGACATGAAGAAGCCGTCGCTAGGGGGACAACATACCAAATACGGTTTATTGATGACGTACCCTGTAATCAAAACTTTTCCTATGAGGCTGGGAGTATTGAAGGTATTTGTAACATGTTTAGAGAAGGTGAAAAGTTCCTGTAGGAGGTAGGGCAGGAATAAAATATTAATGGCTCTATTACCAGCAGATACCTTTAAAAGGCAATTGTAACCTCTGGGTTCAATCAGCAGAGTGAGCTTAGCATGTAGGCTGCCAGTGCTTACAGCTAATGCAGGTTACACCAAATACTGTCAGGAGCTTAATTTGATGCATTATTTTAATTTTGCCCCGATACACAAATAATCAGAGGTGTATGTGTTTGCAGTTGGTTCAGCAACCTAATGCTCCAGACCGCGAGCGATACTTTCATTAGCCACCTGAAATTTTAACATGTAGCTGAGGGCTTTCTTTGTAATGTATTATTCTGAAATATATTGAGTCTGCTAGGCATTTTACTTGCGCTAAAGGCACAGAAAGATTTAGTGTATTCTCTGCTCTACCTGAGAGGGCAGGCATGGGTGAGAGTCGGGGAACTTGGGGTTGGTTTCATGGAGTTACTCGAGTTTTGCTTTGCTTAATGCCTGTGGTATTTGAGGTGAGTTCTGCAAGTGTGACTGGATCCTAGAGCATCTCGTCTTCAACTTGGAGGAGCTTACAAGCGGTTTAGGGCATTTGGCTGAGGCAGTTTCTTTTACAGGATGTAGAGCTGATAGTGCCAGCTGCAATTAGGTTTCCTAAATGCTTTCTTTATAAACCTTTGGCTTTGATTAGTTCTCTGATGTTGCAGACTGTTTCTAAGAGCTAAAATGGTTATGCTGTTTCTGGGAATACCCCTTAGGAAAATGACTTAGGTTGTGTTGTGTCCTTGATGGGAAAAAAAATCTTGGTGTGCTACACTGATCTCTTGCAAGGGATGAAGGACTTAAAACTCAATGAGAAGGTGAAGTCACTCTTGTTTGAAATGTGCCTTTTGCTGTTTGTGTGATAACGCCACTGGGGAAATGGCACATCTTTGAAGAATTCAGGCCACACAAACTGAGAAAGGCCCTAGAGCTTGGTGGCTAAATTCTTCATAGAAGCTATGACCTGTCCTACCCTGCAAATGGTGAAGAGAGCTCTTCCATTTATCACTGCTCCTCACTGCAACAACCTGCTGCAGCCTCAGGTGCTAGACCCAACTGATGAGCCTCTCAGAACTAGAGGGGCAAGGATAATTTCTGGGGGAATCTGGGATATAGGCATGGATAAGGAGACTGAACACTTCAGAGATGCTTGGGAGGGAAGAGTAATAGGGCTGAAGTCCAACAGGGTGGGAGACAGAGGGGAGGCAAGGGACTGACTGAGCACAAAGGCTTGCACTAAGAACCTGTGAAGGATGCCGGAGTTGACTTTTTTGCCTTTTGTTTTTGGCCTATGTCTAGAAATCTGCATTCAGGAAGTGCTGGGTTTGCAACGGCTGGAACTGCTAAAGTTAGGGGCTTCCCCCTACCCTTATCTCCCACACCTCTTAGTGTAGGAGTTATTCTCATCACATTGTTATGTGCTATTTTTTTCACAGAATTCGTTTCTCATTCATTGTACTGGAGAGATGGGTGCTCCTGTCTTGAGCAGGGTTTTGAAGAAGAGTAAGGTGCCTGTGGTTCTACTTCGTTATCTCTTGCAGAAGATAGAAGTTGGGTACTGAGAGAGGGGAGAACTGGATGAAGAAAAAAGATAACCCTACATCTGCCAGCAGTTGCTACAAAAGTTTTAAATGATGTTAATTATGTCATCTAACCCTGACTTCTCACAAGTGGTCACTAACGCGAGGTTCCTTATTCTCTGACCACAAGCTTTGCGATATGACTTGATATGTTTGTTCACAGCTGCAGCTGAGGTCAGTGAAGGCTGTGGTCTGAATATAATGTTAAATCAGATTTTAGGTGCCTCAGCTGACACTCCAAAATGGGAGAATATTTTTTCCTTAGGCTTTCTGTACATTGGAACTCCACATATAAAGGTGAGTTAATACATGTTCCTTCTTCTCACAGGCATTTTGGGAAAATAATTACTGGCTGGAAAACTGCAGGAATAGAAAAGGGGAGGTTTCTTGGTCACACTCTGGGCAGTGGCATATAAACATGACCTGTGGACAAAACAAAGCGTGGAAGAGCTGCCCAGCCGTGGTGGATGAAAACCAGGTATAACACATAGGTGTGAGGGGACAAGCTGGGGAGCCAGGACTAGCAGACACATTTCCCTGTAGGCCAGGGGAGGTGGTGTTAGTGCTGTCTGAGAGGCTATGAAATCACAAACTGTCCAGTGCGTGTCTTGATATGAGTTATACTGTGGGTCTGGAGTGTGCCTGTGAAACAAAGCTCAGGAGTGGCCACTCCTTTTATTCTCTGTTTCAAATCACTTTGCTGCTGGGGCACAAGAACTGGGCTCCTCAGCTGACCATGAGCACCTGACATGTCCTCCTGAAGGGAAACCCCTTGAGTGTGGATGTAGTTTCCTCAGTGCCCTTGGCTCTGCAGATTGCCTCGTGTCTCATCACTTGCCAGTATGAATAAAGCCGTAGGATCTCTCTTTGTAATTTCACACCTGTTTAGACCACTCTGCCTTTAGTGCTACTGAACTTTTGACCGTGACTTTGCAGCCTTAACACTCAAGATTGGTTTTGAGGAGAAGGGGGTTGATATGGATAAGGATGTACACAAACGGGCTCCATGCTCTTCTTAAGGGACAGTCACACTGGTTCACTCTGGTGGTGAATATGTGAAGAGCATGTGCCAAAGCCACAGTACAGAAATCCATTCATCTCCATCTTAATTGCAAGAAGAGTTTGTGTGATTCTGTTCTGTTATGGTACATGTATTAACGCACTACACAAGTCTTCATATACTGCACACATTTTCCTCACAAGTGCTTGGGGCTGGAGGGTGATGTGAGTACGAGACTGCTGCTGATCATCAGTAGAAAATTATGGAGACCTCACTGATGATGAGGAAAAAGGCTAACACTAATGTATGAGGATCTAGGGAGCAGTAGGGCAGGCAGCCTTCCCGCCATCCTTTGTGCAGCAAGAATTGCACAGCACATGCCCTGGGAATCCATTTTCAGGCTCATGAAGTACCGGGTGGACATTGGCTTCATCATAGGCGTATAATGCCTGGGGCAGCCTGGCAGTTGCAGTGTTCTGGGAACAGCTGGCTCTGGAGACAAGGTGACAGCAGTGGATATTATTTATCTTGTCTCTAAAATGTCTTTTGAGGTGATCTCCCACAGGACTCTTATTTGAAAGCTGAGGAAATGCAGGCTGGGTGAAGGAATGGGAAGATGGATTAGAAGCTGGTCAAACTGCTGGACTCAAAGGTAATAATCAGTGGCTCAATGTCCAGGTGGCACAGCATAGCAAACAGAGTGTCCCAAGGTCCATAGAAGAGGTCAGTATGGTTTGATATGTTCCTTACTGACCTCAGATGGTGAGCCAGAGTGCACCTTCAGGCATTTTGTAGATGGCATTAAATCGCGTGTTGGTCAGGGAAAGGTTTGCTATGCTGTGTGGTAAAGTGGCATTGAAAAAAACTGAGGGTTGGGCCAGTGGAAACCTTGTGAAGCTCAACAAGAAGTGCAGGGTCTAGCACCTGGAGCAGAGCAATCACAGGCATCAGCACAGGCCGCGGAGCACACAATGTATAAACTTACCTCCTCCTATTCCTTGTATAAACTGTATGTTCCTCCTTCAGCTGTATAGACTATGTTCTTCAACTACCTAACGGATGCCTGGCTATAGAAAAAATGCAAGATTCTTGGAGCTGCAAGGATGAGAGACAGTGGTCACAGGTTTTGGCAAACTCTGGATATAAGAAAAGAGGCTCTTTACAGCGAGGGTGGGTCAATGCTGGAGCAGGTGCCCAGGGAGGCCGGCGGATCACCGTCCTTGGAGGTGTATGGAACTCAGTACTTGAGCAACCTTACTGAGTGAGCATCTTGATCTAACTTTGTGGCTGGCCCTGTGTTGAGCAGGGTTTGGAATAGATGACCTCCAGAGAGCCTTTCCAACGCACATTTTTTTGTTACTGTGGTCTGGGTAGGCAGTAAGCATCCTCCTTGTTATGGGTTTTTTTTTTTTTGGGGGGGGGGG
>NW_010144336.1:0-477 GCF_000699245.1 Pterocles gutturalis
TTGTACACCACACCTTTGAAGTTTGCAGTAAAGGTATAGGATAAGCGTTGGCAGCTCATCCTTTTCTTAAAATGTCCTCCCATAGTCAAGTTATAGCAGATGCTTCTCTTGATAATGAGCTGCTGACCGCTCTGAGACACGGGTGGGAGAAAGAAAGAGGCTCTCTTAACTGAAAAGTCCGAGAGCATCAGAGAATCTTCCACTAAAGCACAAGGAAGACCATGATCACATTTGTTTCGTTAGCATCTAAAAAATCCCTACTCTCTCTGTTAGAAGAAAATGACTGAAGATGAAGAATGTCTTTGGATGAACCCTTACTTGTCAAAATTAAACTCAAGCTATTGCTGAGTGTAGTGGAAAATCCCATTCCAGCATCTAGACGCAAGCGTTAGAAATTACAAACAAGAATGCGTCTCTTCTGCTAAATCATTTTGGGTTTGGGGTGGGGTTTTTGTTTTGTTTTAAGAAAGAAAAAAA
>NW_010144337.1:0-14859 GCF_000699245.1 Pterocles gutturalis
AAGACCCTGAGTGTCCAAGAGACTGAGAGTCAACTGAGAGACCGTGACGAACCCGAGAGAAAGGGTGACCCAGAAAGAGATGACCCAGATTGAGAGAGAGTACTTCTGGACAGAGCCTCATCTATATACTGGGCATGACATGCATGATATGGAATATACCATTGGCTTATTTGGGTCTTAAACCTTAAACCGAGGTTGAATCCCAGGCTAGTAATTGTGGCTGTGCTCTCTCTCAGCTTCTCCTGCACCTGCAGACACTGGCATAGCAGAAATGCTGAAAAGTCCTGGCAGCAACTCTAAACATCAGTATGTTATCGGCTGCCTTCTCAGCACAAACCCAAAACACAGCCTCTCATTAGCTACTGTGAAGGAATTTAACTTTGTCGCAGCCAAAAACAGGACATACATACGTGTGTGTATATATACATTTCCCACTAACAGGTCTTCCTCCCAATCAGACAGAGAGAGGAACAGAGTGAGGACATCAGTGCTTGTTTAGTGTTTGTGTGAGTGCATTTCTTTTCTGTCTGTGTTAATCTGTGTGACTAGCTATGAGTACATGAACACGTGTACTGTGTGTGCATATGTGTGCATGCATGCTGACTGGGAACACGTGCTCAGCCTTGCTGCTGTCTGGGCCTGTGGACAAAGAGCTGCAGCAACCTGACTTCTATTGGGCTACCAGATTTGGCAACTCCTAGAATTAGTGATATCCTTCTATGATTTTAAATATTTTTTGCTTCTTCATGTAGTGTTTACCGGCCAGATTACTCATCTGTAACTAGAGTTACCTGAAAGAATAATCTGTACTGATGAACGCTGTTGCCTCGTTCATATGTCCATATTCCATCTATGACCCAGAGCTTGGAGCTATGACCCATATGAACCACTGGTATAGCATCTCCTGACAATATGGCTGTTTGAGCTCACATCCTCCGTACTCCGAGAAATTGGAAACATGCTGTAAGTATTGCTAATGACGTATAAGTACCTGATAAAAGCTGTTAGTGTCTGCCATGGGGTAATTACCTCACATGTTATTTCATGGTGCTTCAGATAATTGCAGTAAAATAGACTTCTTTGATTGCATTCAAAAAAGAAGAAAAAGGAGGTGAGTAAAGGGAGGTAGGAGGGGAGATGAACAATTAGCAAACTTTATACTAGTCATGAAGAAGATGGACACAAAATAAATTGGAGGATTACACTGCATGACATCACATCACATTGCTTTGTAATGATTACTGACAAATCCCTGATTAGTGTAGTCAGCTTTCACAGCAATTAGGAAAGTGTCAATTCCCAAATCCTGTTGCGCAGCCAGTGATAGATATACTTCTGTTAATTTTCACTTAGTAAATGATGCAAAACTCTGGAGACTTTGTGATTTTATTTTTAATGGTTATGTAGTCACTTGACAACATGTAGAGTGTCAGTACTGGTGAGATTAGAAACCCTGTTGGTCAAAAGCTAACAAAAATCCTATAATGGGAAAGCAGAAAAAACTCCCAAGGGTTATATAATCACTTAAGGAGAAGAGTATCTGAACACTCTACAGAAAAAAATGTTGACAATGGCTGATTTAGCAGAAAAATATTTCAGCTTGAGAATTTAGCAGTTTAAAGCAGGGCTTGCTGCGGGAGCCTGTGCCCCAGGTTCTGACCTGGTTATAACACATAGCATGAATTACAGAGTCCTAGGTCCCTATTTATTGGTTGTTGAGGTGACTGGAAGCTAAGTCCGTCAGAACTGGGCTAATATTTCTGAACCTGAGGAGTACAGGTTTAGACTCAATGGCTAACGCTTCCTAGAGGCCTTAAGTGAAAGTAAGTGTGAAGACGTTTTTCACACAAAAATTGGAGGCTGTGCACAAAACCATTGTTCAGGTGTTCTAGACATAAGTAAATAATCCATAATGCCTGAAAAACATATCTTCATCTTTGACAGAGTTCCTTTATGTAGACATCAGAATATTGATTTAAGTGACTACCTCTTGACATTCAAGTTTGAAAACTCCAGCATATCCTGAATAAGCTCAGTATTAGCAGGAGACACATGGAAAATAAAAATCAGAAGGATGACTTGTTCTACAACTTCCTTTTTATTTTTAATTTTACTGATGCTTTGGGTTCTCAAGAACACAGTAGTCAGTTGACTGAACTGGTCCAGTATGGATGTTAAAGTTGGTGCACATCCCATGTTGTCCTGTGAAAGCATCTAAATTTGTGGTGTTTTGAGGATAACAAAGAGCTTCAACATTTGCTTTTTTTTTTTTTTTTTTTTAATTGAGTATATTAACATGTATATGTGCTGTCTAGAATGTTTTCTGCAATTAGGGCCTTAAAGAGTATTCTTGGCAAGGAAATTTAGAGCAGGAGGCAAACGAATCAGAAGAAAGAGAGTTGGATTCCACACTCATTAAAGCCAAGGAAAGACTCCTAGCAACTCTAGGGAGCTTTGAGTAAGTTCCAAGGGTTCTTGTTTCTACAATTACATATGATTCAAACTGTATATACTTATTTCTTCTTTTATTTTCAGTGAAGCCACTGCCATCATGCCCACTGAATCAGAGTGAGAATGTTCTGTCTGTGTTTGCCATGCATGAAAGGCTCCTCACATCTGAAGTGTTTTGATATTTCACACAGTGTAGCTCTCACTGTCACTGGCAGAGCAGTGAGTGAACTTCTGTGACATAAAGAGATGTCACACCAGAGTCAATTAGTGACACACTGCAGGAAAAATCCTAATCCTTGCTGAAAGCAGTTTTGTTTCCTTGAGCAACAGCAGTTCCATGAAGGTGATGTGGGCTCTTTTCATTTGAGAACCCTCTGACCCCTGCCAGCCTTTCCTGTCTGTCCTCTGCACCTGCCACTGTGTGAATTACATATCCATAACAAAAAAACAGAAGGTGTACTTAGCAATTGAGAATTCAGCCTTCCCAGGTATTCCCCATCTATACCATGTGTCAAAGAACTGTTATTTTTGGCTTTGGGACTACTTTGCCATGAGTAGAGGATGTTGAAACATATTACAATAGTTACACAATCATTCACATCTGTAAGAATAGCAGGATGGTTGTTCACAATTGTGTTTACCTGCATGAACCCAGGGTTTCTTTAGCGGACCAATGTAGCCATTGTCTAGCAAGCTTAAGGAGCTGTGATTTATATTTTTATTTATATTGATACATTCGCAATCTGGCATTCTTGTAAGCACTGCTGTTTACTCAGAACTGCTACCTCTGGAAGAAATGTGCATGGATCTCTTGTTTAATTTTCATAGCTCCCTTTATCACCAGCAAATTCACATAAATGCAGCAGTCTAATCTTGATATTGCTATCACATCTATAAGCAAAAGTTCTACTGAATTCTTTAAGTCACCTTAAAAAGCCTGAGCACCTGAAACCTGTATTGTGCTTAAACAAATAAGTAAATGTAAAGCCAGCATATAACCAGTTCAAATGAGGATATTTTCCCTGATTTCCTACTCCATTAGGAACGCAACCATCCATGCCAACTTCCATCTCTGACTTTGCTTTAATCAACCAGGAGCTTTTCCCTGATACATCATCCTGACACTTGTACTAACCGCCTTTTCCTAGCATGCTTGGTCATTCATAAAAGCTAGCTTGTCCCACCTATCAGTTACCACAGCTGTCCTGTACTAGGATTCTTTCCAGGGACAAAGGCAAAACTCAAAATAAGGAATCTGAACAGAAGCTTGAGACATGCACGCTAACAAACATTACAGCTGGGGATCAAACTTGGATTTCATGTTAATAGAGTAACCACTAAAGTTTTTCATATGACCTTCAAATGAAAACAGTTTACAGATGTTCCCAATGTCCCTTTATTATCAAAAAACAGACTTCACAATTTAAACTATTTGTTTTATGGGCTCCATACCCACATGGTAGTTTGAGGGGAACTGCTCCAAAAAGTATTAAGCAGAGGTCCCAGAGAAAGTACATATCAGACTAATGCCTTTGGAACACAACAGGTTTTACAGAGTAACTCAATATCTTTCCTGCAAAGTCGAGTTCCATAACATATGTACTCATAAATATGAATATGTTGAATCCTATTAATGGTTTTTAACAACATTCATCATCCAGCTAGAGCATGCCATTTTATTGCTACTTCCTAAGACCTTCAGAGCTGATACGGACAATATCGAGAAGTCATAAGGAAACAAAAGAGATTTGAGTATCTTAGGGTACTCAGTGGGGAAAAAGCTCTGTTCCTTCAAAACAAATTCTTTAAAGATCTAATTGACAGCTGAGGTTATGTCAGATACAGGCAGACTCTTCTGGGGACAGGCAGGAGCTTGTGATCAGTCTGGAGCACAAATGTACAACCTGCTACTTGAGAAGTGGAGGGGACCTTAGAGGGAAGTAAGAACTTTCTCTACAGAGCACACTACTTTCTGAGTAGCCTTCACTGAAAAAAATAACAGAGTGGCAATATGAAAAATTCAAAGTTGGTAACAAAGATTCCTTTAAGAATAGATACTTGAAAAAGCATAAAGGAAATGTTTCACCACATCTTTGTGACTTCCATCTGAGGAAAACCAACTTTCTTGTCCAGATTCTTTGCAGTGAGGTTAGAGAAATATATGTTTTTTGGGGAAAAAAACCTGAATACTTAATTTTCATCAAACAATTTTAAGTGCTTTAATATGCCTATGGAATCTAACCCTCATTGTCTGGGACAATGTGCACAAGCACCTGGCAGCACGTACTGCCAGACCACGCTCAGCTGACTTTCCACCATGGGTAGATTTGGCACTGGAGTAATTCAGGGAGCCATACAGTCCAGAGTTCTCTGCAGTCTTATCTCAGTCCCTGTCAAAAAGCCTCTGAAAGTTCCTCTTCTATCCTCACAAACACGCACTGTGTGAACAATGAAATTACAAGACAGAAGCAAATGGAAATCTGACTTCTGAGCTGTCTACACTCTGAAATAACATAGAAATATTTTCAGAGAAGGGACAGAAGCATTTCACTCACACTGCAGATCTCACATGCAGAAAGACCCTTTGGACATCCAGGTGCTCCCCTTGTCTCAAGAGGGAAGACTAGTCAGCTGAGTAAGGTTTACAGATATCACTAGGAGGTACAAGATGGAGACCATTATTTCTGTACCATCTGAGATGTTCTGGCTGGTAATCAGTATAGAAAGCCATCTGAATGGAAAAGACCAACTCTGAAGGAAGACTTGGTTTATGACTTGCACTGTATGCTCATTCCAGCTCCAGGAATAAAAGAAAGAAAGACACTACTTTGGTGCTCATTAATTATTTATTACCAGCTATCTGCACCTCAACTATTTCTGCTGCAGGATCCACTGTGCATTTATGGTAATTCATCAGACACAGATGTTTTCAAATTCCCTCTAAAACCATAAACAAAGATGCCAGCTGTCCAGATAAGTTAGAGAAGCCTTGATTTATTGGAGCAAATTTTGCTGTTTTAAAGGCCTAATGTACAAACTCTAGGTAAGACACGCAAACACATTCTCATATATTAAACAAAAGAAGATAACAAAAAAAAAAAATGAGCCATAAGTTTGTTCGATGCCCAACCATGTGTTTAGTGAAATAAAGACAGATGGAAACACATAAACACCAACTTTTTTATAGCAATTCTGCTATCACAAATTCTCACTGGAGCTTCCCCAGCTTAACTTACTTTGCAGTTTGCAGTCATATACTTGCATCCTAAACAGCCAAACAGCTTTCACTATCTTTCATGCAGAACCAGTTCTGCAAAATGACAAGTTCCTAATCTTTTTCCTTTCCTTCATTTGTTTTCTGTAGGTCTTGATCCTTCAGAAAATTATGTATATGTATTCAACTCATTGCAGTCACTGGGGAGTGAAAATACTTGCATTCCAGAAGAGAAAAATGTTACAGGAGTCTCCCTAGAGATTTAAGGTTTCTTCATTCTTGTGCTTGCTCTCACTTTCTTTCAAAGTATATTTTTATTTCTAGGTCATGGTGTTGATGCTATTAAAAGTGGTTCAAGCTTAAAATGTTCAAACTCTCTAGAAATACAGGTTTGGGTCAAAGTTCTAACCTGAGATCAGCTAATATAAATCTAAATATGTCCACTGAGCTTTGAATGAGGTGATATGTGATGTGTGAACACTTCAGTTGTCACCTGAAAACCTTTCTGTGTGGCTCGGGTGGGAGAAGAAGTTCCTACAGTTGTCTTCCTAAGCACCAAATTCTTTCTCTTCTGTCGAGACTAAAGCATGATTTTAACTAGATAACTGAATTGTAGCATGAGGAACTTTTATTTTGTCCTGTATAGATTCCCTTCTGGGGGCAAGTAAATGAAATTAAACAGAATACACAGTGCAGCTTTTTAAAATACTGATCAGTGTCTTTAATTTGTTAGATGTCTGTATGTATGAAACAACAAAACACAGAGACATCCAAACAGCAAATACTCCATGCCAGCTGATTGACCCTGCTGAGAAGCATACACTTACCCAGGCAGAGTCCCAGCTTGACACAGCTGATATTTCTTTCAGCGCAAGCTCAGGTGAGTGCGCACAGCACACCATTGTCCCTTGCAGATCAGATTACACATCAAATAACAAACTTGTGACACGTGTATGCAGAGGAGAAATCCAGAGAAATAAACACAGAGGGGAAAAAGGAATGCATTCACTGTACCAAGATGACAGTGAAACACTTTTATTCTCCTTATTTACTTTCCTTTGCTTGCTGAGGCATACCAACAGTGAAAGAGTCTTATTGACCCTTCTGAAAATGTGTCCTACCTCAACCCATATTAGTCCATTGCAGTTGTTAGGTTCACTGTATTTCAGCATTGTAAAGCTCAAAAGAGACACCATAACAGCGCAATGAGATTAAAAGATTGTGTTCCTTTTTAAAACAAATATCTAACTAAAAAAGAATTGTCAACAAATCTACAGAAACAGAAGAAACTCAAACTTCAAAGTAAGGAAGGAAAAATCAGAAACAAGTTTTTATCCAGAGCTTTGCAGAATATCTGTGTTCTAAAACAAACTTCATCGGTCTGAGACAAAAAGACTCTTTGAAGATATCACAGAGTCATAAATTTGTGGAGGGTGCTCAAAAAAGTGTCACAGTGTCTTTCCCTGATCTTCTGCTCTTCACCTTGCATCCATCTTTGAAGGCTTGTCAGAGACTGAGTACTGAAGTAGGTGGATGTATAATCTAACTCCATGGAGCTTCTCCTATGTTCTCACAATATCCTGCCTATGCATGCAAGGTACAAGAGTTATAAAACATGTATCCGTAACTTCTGATAACATAGGCTGTGGAAGTAATATGAAATAGTTCCTTGGACCAGAATCAGTAGATCAGGAACTTTCTAAATTTTGAAATATCATCCCAAAATTTAGCTTTCATTAGCAACTTTCTTCATTACACAGCCAGTTCGATGTTAAGTCTCTACATTTCTAGTGACACAAATAATTCACGCTTCAGTAGTGTCTTACCTAATTTCAATCAAAGTCTACTTTAATCAGTAAGCTTCTTACATATTAATTTTCAGATGCTATTCTGAGCCAAAGAAGCCTTAATTTCAGCTGCCTTCCAGATAATTAGTTCACCTAGGTATATGTACCTAAGTACCTAGAGCCGTGCTTTCAACGTGCTCCACTCAAAGACTGCGTAATGTCCAAGCCTGCTAATGACTGAGCCTGGAGTAGGACTGCCCATAAATATCTGTCACTACGACTCCCCTGTACCTGATCAAACTGGATCCCCAACAGGCCGAGCATCCTATATGCAATTCACATTTGCTAGATCCAGTTGGTGACTCTATAGCATTTCTTAAATTATATGAAAGAAGTCACAGCACCATACGTATGTCTTCATATCCTTCCAAAACACTGTTTGTCTCCACCTGCAGGACTTTAACCATGACATGTCAACAAGGCAGAATTATTTAATAACAAATACCATTCAAATAAGAAGGGAATTAAATAGCCAGATTGTCAAATAGAAGATATAAATTACCTGTCCAGGCGAGGCACTAAATTTAGATGTAATTTTTTCATTAGTTTGGGTAAGGAACAATCTGTTAAATTTCAGGTAAACAAATCTTTTAAGGAAGAGACAAAGATGAATAATGTGAAAGTTGTAAACTACTTTTCCACAGAGTGTGTCATTGTATCAAAGGATATATTCCATTAATTCTTTAAAGCCATTTGAATCTGAATATAAAGATTTTTCATCAGTAAACAAGGAATTTAAAATAATTTAAAATTAAAGTTACTTAGTTTGGAAGAAATGTTAGAGCTCTATGTGGTATTAAACTAGGTTTATAAAATATACGTCAGAGTTGTCACGTTAGGTGTAAAGTTTTTTATCTGAAAGGACAGATGTAGAAAGCTAGATTTAACTATTCTAGATAGCTCATTTTGTACTATTATCTGTACTATTGTAGTGCACCATGTTTTATAGCTATTGGAACACATAATAAGAAACAGCAAGATAAATAGTTCTATCATTGCACTTCTCCAAAATTATAAAGGTCTAGTCTTGCTGATCAAGCAAAGAGACACTAGGCACATGAAAAAGAATGAGCTGGGTATGAACATAAATGCAATCAAGATTGACCATGAAAACACAAAGGACTATCTCAAAATATTTTTGACTGGATCCCAAATTCTTAACATTAGCTTTTAAGTCTCCTCCAAAAATACATAGCTTTTATTTTTAAATTGTCACAGACATACAATGAAGTGTCCTGAAATAAAATGCATAGTGCTGTGCTTCTGCCAAATTACACAGTGTTCTATTCTGTGTTGAATACTGATGCAAACTTATTCCAACAAAGCCAAATTTCAGGGCCTTTCTTCCAAATTTAATCCCTGAGGCACCATAACTTCCCAAGGCTTTATTAAGAAGCTACTGTTAACAACCTGCAAAGAACCTAACACACAGCCATATAGCATGCTGTGTTTAGTAACTCCAAAAGTTTGTTTCATTCCTATGTTATTCAGATATATCTACTAAATTTTTAGATAATTGAAATGTTTGACTTTTCCTAAGCTTGATGTTGGAGAAACATGCCTATACTTGATATGGACCAATATGAACATGTTCTACAGTTGAGGTTTCTGTAACAATATTCTCTTTGTTCTTGGGGAGCTAGATCTGCCCTTGAATGCTGGGGTATTTTGAAGGGGTTTGTCTCTAGAGCAGAGGCTTTACCCACCAGTTTGATCAGAGTATCATACTCTGCCCCTAAACTCTTCTGACACCATCCTGCACCGTTCTGTCCTGATGAATGAACCAGAATAGTCTTCCCTCCACCATTTATTCGCCTGTTTCCGCTGCATCCAGGTCTCCCCTCTTTGTAAAGGATTCAGGTTTTCCTTCATAGAAAAATCCTTCCTACATGAAATCCTACCTATCTATGAACTCTAAATGTTGTAGAGTTCCTCACTACAAGAAGACAGATAAGTGGCTAGAGGTTATCCTTAGAGTCTCCCAAGATCTTTGAAGTTCCTCACGCTCAGCTCTAAACTACTTCTCTGTAGCCACCCTCACTGATTTAGAAATGAAGCAGAGCCCAAATGAGACACCAAAGTGAAAGCACACCTCTGCTACTTGGGGCAGGGGGAG
Source organism: Pterocles gutturalis (assembly GCF_000699245.1). Taxonomy (NCBI): domain Eukaryota; kingdom Metazoa; phylum Chordata; class Aves; order Pterocliformes; family Pteroclidae; genus Pterocles; species Pterocles gutturalis. Next base: position 9,629 of record NW_010144337.1, read on the forward strand.
AAGAGAAAAAAAAAAAGAAAAGAGGTAAAGTTTAGGGAGATTCTGACTGCCACTGGGCTGAGACTGGTCTGAGACTTCGGGCTGGAAAAGCAGGCTTTCCAAGGGAGGGTGCTTTCTGGAGTCAGCTAGAGTATGGCAGGTTGAAGCAGACAAAAAAAAAAAAGATAACCCATTTACTTCACCAGGAGGAGAAACAGATTTTGCATACCTGCATGTTGGGAAGAAACTGTTCTCTCTAGGAAGCCATCATGAAAGAGGTGATGAAGGACAGTGATGTCGAACCTACTGTCACCAGGCAAGTGCTGCCCATCAGGGAGCCCAATGTGTGGGAGTTGCCCTCTCCACTCTCCCTGTGAGGATTCAGCTCCATATTTCACTGGTACAGGGCAGTTCCTGACCAGTGCAACATCTGGGAAATAGCTATGTTTCCTTATATTATAAATACGTTTCTGGCCTGTGCTTGTGCATGTTTACATGTGCATTTCACTGTGTAAAACGAAGGAATATGTGTCCTCAAGGACATTTCAAACCTTTCACACTTTAACATTTTCATGTACAGAAAATAGAACTGGCTATCACAAATGTATAAAAATTCTTGGCCAGATTCTTCTTCACTGTGTAAATCAGGAGCAAGACCACTGAGTCAATGGAGCCTAAGGAGGAGCATTTCTGCCAATATACTATTATTTTTTTAAGAAATCGGAATTTCCTGTTCTTTAATTGAAATTATAGTCTATTTTTACTGTAGGCTGTACAATGGAAAATGTAGTGTTATTCTTTGAGGTGTTGTGAGTCATGAAATCATGAGTTATCCATATGAGTGTTCATCATTCATCAAACACTAGTAGATCATCTTTGATGTGTGGAAGAAATATAAAAATATAGACTACTGACTTTTAAAATTTAGAGTATTTCTCTTTTTCAGTGATGCTTCACAAGCTATGGGCTTCCCATTGCATAAGAGAACTGCAGTGTGAACTGTAAAAAAACATCTATGTAAAGGATTTATAATAATTCTACAGAGGATAGAAAACAGTGGATCTACACATCTTATTTAAGAATGGACATACTACCAGATGCCAAAGTTGGAAAAAATAGAGATGCTGGCCTGTTGATGCCTATCCATTGTTTAAAAATGAGTCTTGATTAATAATAAGGAAACTCACGAGCTGGCTTAACAGGAAACCTGACTTCTGTGTCTTCTTAAGTCCTTTGCTATACTGCCATTAGGAGTCTGTGACATTGATTTAGAAATGCTACGAGAGCATTTACCCGTCCTCGATAGATCCTACAGTTCTCTCATTTTCTCAGGGCTATTTTAAGCATCAGCTGGCATTGTTCTTCATGCCTTTCATCTGCTTGTCAGTCACATTCAGGCATCAGTCAGAATTTCCCACATCAGCTTTCTGCTTGAGTATCGCTTACGCTTTCTCTTCGTGTTGTCCTGTCAGGATTTCTCAAGGGCTGCTTCTGCTTTCCAACACTGGACTATAGTTTATGTGAATGCAGCTTCAGCAAAGAAACAATATAGGTCAAACATTGTAGGAAGAAGCTGATGTTTGAAAGTTGCTCTATGATCTTTACTATTGTTGAGAGAAACTGGTTTTTTACGCTTTGGATTTAAAAATGAAGAGTATAATTTTTTCTGCTAGTGTGGTCCCAGTTCGAGAAGGGCATAGGGAGGACTGAGGAGCAGAACTGTAGGACAGTTGTGATATAATTAATTACAATTATGTAACTTAGAGTTCAGGCTAGCGATCATTCAATTACACTTGCAGGAGATGGAGCACAAATTGTCTTTGTCCCAAATAGTTAAGCAGAAAGGTCATTGTGTCCTTCTGTTATGAAAAGAAACTGCAGAGAAACAGTTTCTAAAAGAATTTCATGAAACTAAGTTTGAAGATGTTTTTAAAACTGATAAAATGTCAGTAATTTAAGCTTTTTAAAGTAAAAACCGTGGTGTGTAGAGTTTGCATTATACCAAACCAAAGGGTAACCAGTATTTCTAGTCTTTCAGACTATAAAGACTGTTTCTTTATCATAAACAAAGGAACTTCTGAGGAACAATGTGTTAAATTTGACTTAATTTTTCACCAAGGGGTGGCTCGCTATTCCACACAGGTAGTTACTCACTAACTTCTGAAAATTATTTCTCTGTCACATGAAGTAAACACTCTACTATATCTGTTCAGAAGTCCTTATAGCACACTGCTTATTGGTGCAATCATTTGAACTTGAAAATGCAGGATACAAAATTAGGAGACCCAAAGACAGCTTTCATAGAATCATAGAATAGTTTGGGTTTGAAGGGACCTTAAAGATCATCTAGTTCCAACCCCTTTGTCGTGGAGGGGGAGGTCATCCACTAGATCCACTGGTTCAGATTGCTCAAAATCACACTTGATAGCTCTAGACAGCAATTTGCAGCATGACAATTATATTGGTTGATTTGCTCAGGTGCCAGCTCACAGATGTCAGTGACAATGAAAAAGATTGTAAAATATGATGCTAATGGTTCTGGTTGGTCAAAATATTCCACTCTCTCTCCAATAGATTTTGTAAGTAACCACGATATATAGATATAGATAGATCGGCAAAGCAGATAATGGCAGCTAAAACTCATTGCCTCTTTCTCCTGTCACCAAGTTGCTACAGATAACAACAGGTTACTGAGTCATAGGAGGTCAAATGGAATAAACTACATATGCTAACAAAAGGTAAGCGCCGCAATGCTAAGACTAATTTCTTCTATCGCTGCTCTCAACAAGCTCAGCATTTAAAGTTGGCCATCCCAGGTCCCTCAGCAGGGCAAGGTTAGTATCTTCACCAGATGGTTCAGCTGCCCTGTCTCGGACATATGTCTTGGAATGGAGGCAGTCACACTCGTGGTTTTCACTGCACTGATCGCAGAAGTATTCTGGATGACAGGTTCAGATCAAATAAAAGTTTCTTTAAATGCTTTAACCAATAAAGTTGAATCCAGCAACCAGTACTAAACAACTGGGGTAAACACCCAGTGTCTAGAGACACAATTTCTTCTGAATTTGGAAGAACTTCTTAAGACATTGCAATGCACTGGTAAGGCATTACAAGTATTATCCATTAAACTGCTATTAAATGATACAAGACTTCACCCTTGGGATTTCGCCTTGCATTTTATGCTGTGCTTTTCTTCAGCCCTGCTTATCAGCAATTAAAGAAGGTCCTACGGATGTTGCCCATTATTCCTGTGAAGCATATATATTATAATACTGTTTCAACTGGTTACATTCCTAGGGGGATGCTGAAATAGCAAGGTGAAATTGCAAATTACACAATTATTTTAAATTTGTAGAACATCATCTTTTCAATGTGCTAGACCACTCTAAACACATCAATTATTGTGCAAGTTTACATGGAAGACTGAGTTACTTGGCATTTAAAATCCATTGGACATAAATATTAAAATATTTAATTAACATTGAAGAGTAAACATCAAGTCATATGTAACTGTAGATTACAGACTTATAAAGCAGGTTACATTTATAACAGATAAGTTTGCATCTATAGGAACTGTAGATCAATGGAAAGGAAAAACACAAATTCCCACAAGTAGATATTTGCTAATGATCAGCCACTGAATGTCATTACGTTGCCAATGGAAATATACCATTCAGTCTTTGGGCAAGGAAATATGAGCTCTGTGCTTTGAATCTTTTGGTCACATTCACTGGGTTTTGTTTAGCTGGATAATTTGTATTGCTTTGCTTTTGACCAGTGTGCGTATTTCCAGATAATAGGTGTCAGGTCATGGGAGTATGTAAAACTTGAAACTTCTTTAGGTCCAACAATATATAAATACCAAAAGACTCACAAGTTTGGAAGAAATAAAGCAGATCATAGTCACCAAGGCAAAAACAATGAAGCAGCTTGCAAGATTTGATTTCTGGGGTGCAAACTCTCTATATGACTAATATGCTCCCTCAAGGCAAAAACCAGCTCATCTCAAGGACAAATATTTTTTAAAAAATAATCTTCTAATGTCTCCTTGTATGTGTAAGAAGGGCAGATTTGCTGGCAACCAAGCCATGTGTCTTCTGAATTTGCATTGAGAGGTTCTTTGTACCATAAGCTCAACATGATCCGGCAATGTGTGCTTGCAGCCCAGAAAGCCAGCCTTATCCTGGCTGCATCAAAAGAAGCGTTGACCAGCAGGTTGAAGGTGGTGATTCTCCCCCTCAGGTCCACACTCATGAGACCCCACCTGGAATACTGCATCCAGCTCTGGAGTTTTCAACATAAGAAGGACATGGACCTGTTGGGCCAAGTCCAGAGGAGAGCCACAAAAATGGTCTGCTGCTGGAGCAGCTCCTGTACAAGGACAGGCTGAGAGCATCAGGGTTGTTTAGCCTACAAAAGACAAGGCTCTGGGAGACCTTATAGCAGCCTTCCAGTACTTAAGGATGTTAAAGGAAGTTGTGGATGCCCCATCCCTGGAGGTGTTCAAGTCCAAGTTGGCTGAGGCTTTGAGCAATCTGGTCCAGCTAGGGAGGTGTCCCTGCTCACAGCAGGGGGTCAGAACTAGGTGATCTTTAAGGTCCCTTCCAACCCAAACCATTCTATGATTCTATAATTCTATGATTCTACCATAAGATTTGGTGCACACACTGCTTTTTAAGGTAAAAGTATAAAAAGAGCAGTTGAACCTTAGAAACTTTCAGAAAGCTAGAAATTACATTTTCTCTCTCTGTCACATACACACAACTGTATTCTTCTCAAAAATGGAAAGTGTTGCTGTAAAGCAGAAGGTAGAAGATATAACTCTTCTTTTCCATGACTGTTACCTGATAGAGGGACTTTCTAGAAACAAGAGTTTCAGCTTAAATCCATAATGAATGTAGGATCTCAGCTCATCACCAGCAAGTTGAAGTAGCCACAACAATGTTTAAATCATCTGTTCTTCCAGGACTTTGCTTTCTCAGGGTTTGTTTCTTTGTTCTTTCTCAGAGACGAATGAGAAAGAGCAAAGCGTACATGAAAACACAGGCTCTACATGGTCATCGTGGAGCAAATAATCCAGAGGCTTTGGGCTTTAGTCTGTGGTAAAAAGTCCAATAATTGAACAGATTTCTACATTTTACAGTGGATAATTCCAGATTAAATATTTTACCCACAAATCGTTTATAAAAATATGAAGTATCTTAATGCATGCTTTTCTAGATGCATCCCTGTCGTGGGTTAAAGTTAACTTA
>NW_010144338.1:0-467 GCF_000699245.1 Pterocles gutturalis
AATTTATATGTTATTTATACTTAGGCTCTGATCTATGAGTGTTTATACCCTGCACCTAGCAGAAAACCACAAAGTTGTTATTCAAAAAGTGTGTTAGTCAAGTTAACTTAAAAATTCCCTTAATTCAATAAACTGTATTTTAGACTCTGCTAGGCATAATTTGCCTTGTAATACCTACAGAAGTTAATTAAGCAAGTAGTTGCTGTTTTGCAATCCAGAGATGCACTATTAACTTAGGCAAGAGTGATCAATAACTTGCACTCTCTGAAAGAGTAAATTCACATAGTACATGTAAAATGCATGTAATTATCTTAAAAAGAGCTTTTATATTTTTATGAGTGGCTGCACAACTTGGATTGTTGTTGAAAAATTAAAATAGTTCATTGTATGCCTCCCAGAAGTTGCTTCATCTGATAACAGTGTCCTCTCTGATCATTCAAAGCTTTCACCACATCCTTCCATTCCTG
>NW_010144338.1:490-12931 GCF_000699245.1 Pterocles gutturalis
TCCTCTCCCCACCCCCCCAAAAAAAAACCAAACAAAAAACTTTTATACAGTGTTAGTTCTTCATTGGGCTCCAACCTCGACACTAGGATTTGCAGTTTTCTGGTCAATTATCTGGGTGCAGTTAAATAATTCTCTCCATTCAGTTATCCACAAAAATCTCCATTATGATAGCAAGTGTTTCACCCTGCCCCGTGGTGCATGGAAAGGACCAGTGATAGCATCAGCATTGACACTTACTACATAGACTAAGAAAAAGCCAGACCTTTTGAAAGCTTCTGGTGCCACAGCCTTCTTCCTGCTACTTGCAGGTGTGGGAGAAGCTTCTCACAGTGATCAAACAAGCCTCCAGCACTTGACAGGTAATACCAGTCTGCTGCTGGTGATTCCTGAGACCTGGTATAAAAGGCAAAGAACCACATTCAGTAAATGGCTCTCATGGTTCAAGAACTTCTAACGGGCAAAGTCCTTAACAAATACCTGCACCCTGCCCAAGTTTATGACGCTGAGGTTCCTCACCTCTGCACAACAGCACATGCCTTCGTTACAACAGTCTTTGTATTAAATGTGCCGATACCTGGACCCTAAAGAAGTGGCAGAAATCAAGCTGACAAATTTTCACACAGTTGTGTGAACACACCCAACTTCCCACCAAGTATAAGCTCAGGGGTTCTGGGGATGATCATCCTGATGATTTTTGTACCGAGGTAAAAAAGACAGTGCTGGTTTTGTTTCTTTTGACATAATAAAGATCTGGCATCCCTTGCTGGGTATCCCAGATCTGAGGCACTGTCCTGTCCAACTTTTTAAATAAAGTTGCATAGTTAAACAACAGTGTTATGTAAATCGATCTGTGCAGATGCATCTGGTTTTCTTCATTTTCCTGTGATGTCACGTTTCAAATTCAATACATTATTTTATGTATCCCGCTGACAGTGTTTATTTTTATGACCATGAAAATTTCAGTGTTTGTCTATTCTTCCTCAAGGCTGACAGTGCTCTGAACATGGCACTGGCTCACTGAAGCAATGAAAAGGAATAAGAGCCATCTTAGAAATGAGTCTGCTTAATGTCAGGACAGAGATTCCCTTGCCTTCTGGTTTTGAAATTTCAGTATGCAAAATGCAAAAAGATCCTAGGAGCTCTGCAGGCTCAGCACAGGAGTACAAAGTTTGGGTGCTGTCCTGCTAACCTGGTTCGGCTCTTTATCTTTCTCTGCTGTCTTTTTGCTTTGTACACTGTCTGTTGTGTACGTTTGTCCTGTGTTTGCTCAGTGCCTAGCACAGACTAGTCCAGAGTGCCTACAGGATGGTGCACATACATACAGTCTCTTAATCCTGGAAGAAATTGAGAACTCAAGCACACATGCACATGCACACACAGCCTACTTACCTGGGAGTTTCCATACGTTTTCTATAGATACCAAAAACCCACAGGACTTTCACAAGGTGTATCATCTGCACTAATTAGAGCCAGTATTGTCTGCATGTCAGAGCTTTCCTTATCACCTCCAACTGCCCTGCTTCCCCCAATTTTAACGTTCATATCATCCTGCTTCTTTGAGGACTCAGTTGAAAATGAGTTTCACACTCACGATCCATCTCTAAAGCAGTAATAAATCCTGTGACAATTCTTGTTTTTAATAAACCAGCTTGCCTAGCAAGTCACAGCTTCCATTACTGTTAAGTTGCTTAATTCCCTAAGACCACTGAGGCTGAAATACCTGCAGCTGTTCAGTAACATTGACTGGATATTTCACCTCTGAAAATGTAAGTACTTTTGTGCATCAAATACTATGTAGTACTTTTTCTGGTTGTATTTTAATAAGCTTTCATCACTATTTTTACCCAATCATTCTTCAGGTCCGCAGGCCAGATGCTGAATATGTATAAATCATGCAGCTCCAAATACATCAAAGAAACTATATTCATTTGTCCCAGGATTTGGCTTCCTACTTCCAGTTTTACCAGGCTTTTCTTCAACTAATCTTGCAAATGCCTTAACCACATCCACTTCCTACTGTACCCCTCTCAATCCCTTTCAATTACCTCCTTCTTAACATATAACCTCTCTGTAATTCTTTCCTTTTAAATCCTTTTAAATCCTATTTTTTTCTTCTTCATTTTTTTTTTTAAATTAGCTAATTGTTAGAAGCATTTGTAACTCTTTGAAATTGTACTTCTGAATGCATTGTGGTATGTTGACTCTAAGGGCTAAAGTTTCTAAGCAGCTTTCAGAATAATGAGATTTATGTGCATGACTCCCTTGCACTGCTTTAAAGATTTACTCTTTCGAGTTAAAAGATTTTTAAAAAATCAGTTTTTTGTGATTCTGGCTTGTAAACACTGTGTTCAGAGCATGCATCCTTTACAGCACTGTTACCTTTTTCTCTTCCAAGATAATTGCTGTGCTTGATGAACTTGTGAACATCTACCCTTAACATGAAACTTTATAACCTAAGGGTGTGTCATCCTTAACAGCAGCTGCAGTTTTTGTCCAATTTGCCTCCAGTCTGCACTTAACATTTGTATGCGTAAAATATTTGCACTACACATTCCTTTAATAGGCGACGCCTTCTCTTTCTCTGCACAACCAACATTTCCACTGACAAGCAGCAGCAGCAACTTGTAGATATCCTATGTAAAGTACAAGTGGCAGCAGTGCAATTTATGTAAAGTTTCAGTCCAATCCAAAATAGCAGACTCACGTGCCAGGTTTTCCAAGTTAGCAATGCCTACAATGTTAATCTGAAATGCCTGGGTTTTGCAGCCTGGCTTGGTGGCCACAATTGTTTCTTACATTTCATAGTCTGTTATACTTTGCATTATTGCTTCACGTCAGGTTTTATGACAAGTAAGCCTGCCTGCAGTATGCTTGACCCGGTAATTTGGGTTGGGTTTGCTGAGCCTAAGCTTGGATACCTTTGTTCGCCTTCCCACCGATGCTGTAGCACAGGTGTGCGGGCATGCCAGGCGGCCAGCTGGCTGTGCCAAACAGGGCAGGTCAGCTTCAGTAGTTGCGCTGGCTGGTCCTGGAGTACCGGCACTGGCTGGGGTAGCCCCAGCACTCCTCCCTGCACACCCACTCCTGTGTGTGCTCTCCGCAGGTGCTGCAGGACGGCCATCAATCTTAAACCCAAGGTTAACACTCCTTGATGTGAATCAGGGCACAATCACTTAATGTTGCTTTTTTCCTCCTTCACCTGCTTCCTCTTGGCACAACTAAACCACCTCTCATCCTGCTGTTCTCTTCAGAGCCAATCAAAGCATACACTGAAGCATTCTGCATCCCCAAAAAAGCATATTATTCTACTGCTTGCTCCATATACAACCTTTTGAGTTCCAAGTTTTTCCCTCATTGGCACCTTCTTGGTTAACTATCTGATTCTGTCAACAATGAGCTATGTGAAACATAATTACAATCAGAGAATAGAAATGCTAAGCAAGCCTCCTGTGAGGGAGGAAGGGAAAAAGGGAGGGAAAGGAGGAAAAAACTATCTAGTACACATACAGGTTTTCACGCATGGCCTCAATTGCCACTGCCTGCTCTGTTATGGGCTAGTGTCTTTATGATGAGCCTGTTGTCAGAGAGCTACACACATACCTAAGCCATCATTTGAGAGCCATGGTACTAAGGCCTGTTCTGGGTTTGTGCTTCACGTGTTTTCACACTGCCCCAAACTGTGTAAATGTATTGTCTTTTCCATAATTAAGATGGCAACACCCACTGATTGGATTTAACTGTTCCCTGCAGAAAAAAAACACTAAACTGTTAGTTGCAGAATTCTTAAAGACCCTGGAAAATGTTAGAGTTACAAGTGTAACACACATTACAGATAGATATGAAAAGCTAACAACAAATGGGAAGATAGGTGGGCATAAAAAGAGATTTGTTGAGTATTGCTGCATGTTAAAGTGTTTAGAAGGCTTCATTCTTACCTGTACCCTATTTCTTCCTTGGAACAACTACGCTTTTGTAATTAGTTTTTACATCCTTAACTTCTTAGTAAGATAACTTTAAGACCAAGTGTATTCTGTAGGCATTTGAAAGGTTTTGGGGGTTTTATTTGTTTGTTTCGGGTTTTTTTTTTTTTTGTTTGGGTTTCTGTTTGTTCAGTGGTTTTATTTATATTTCCTGCATTCAGAATCACCACCATGCTTAGCATGCACTGGGAGTAGAGGAGGCTGCAGTACCGCAGATGTGGCTGAATCCTTAATATGCATTCCCATCCACCACCTTGTAGTTTAACCTCTAAATACAGAGGGATGGAGGGGATGACTTTCCTTTCCTTTTTCCTTTCCTTTCCTTTCTTTTCTTTTTCTTTTTCTTCTCCATTTTGCTGCCCAGTGAGGTTACTTGGCATAGCCTCTTCAGGAGAGGCGGAGGAAAGGAGACCTGAGTCAGGCTTTTGTTCCTTGGCTAGTGCAGTGTTTCAGGTCAGTGAGCCAGGCTGTGCTTGCCGCTGTGCTCTGTGTATTCAGCCTCTTCCCTGTATTAACCCCAGCAGTCTTAATTCACCTTTAGGAGAAAAAATGCTTTTCTTCTGAAAATAGTTATAATCAGATGTTCAGTTATAGTTTACACACGTTTAAGGGGGCGTTACACAAATGCTCTAAGCCCTCAAGAGTGAACTCCTGCAATCATATATAGCCTTAAGTATGTCAGGGTGCATCAAAAATTGTAGTTCTTTAAAAAGCTTTCCAACCAAAAGATGATCTTGCCTGGATCCAGTAAATAGACCAAACAATTCCCACAAATTCAGCCTGATGCAAGCAGTAGGACTAAGCTGTCTCTGACAGCCCCAGACCTGGTAACCCCAGAAAGCAGCATGCCGTGTTTTACATCTGCTCTGCCAAGCACTGGAGCAGGAGAGTGCAGGAAAGAAGCCAAAAGAAAGATATTTTTCCCTTTTTTGATACCAGCTCTTGCAACTCGGGGGCTTTTTCCCTAAGGCCTCAGTCCTTGCAGCTTTATGAAGAACTTCTAGTTATGACAACTAAAGAAAAACGCCATCTTCCTATCCTTGCTCCCCAAGCCCTGTCACCCTCCACTCCCCCCAAAACCCACTGAGAGCTCAAACAGCCCTAAAGTCAATGCAAACACATTAAAAATATTCTTTATCAGGCAAACTGGTGAATTTTGGATGCTTGCCACTATCAAATTGTTTTGTCTTTCCATCTTCGGAGTTGAGCGTCTCTCCCTCTTTCATTGAGGCTAAAGCTCCCTGGGGTTTCTAAAGCTCTCTGGTGACCTTTTCTGGACTCGCTGGCTTTGTCAACAGGGAGCACTTCTGTTGCTATGGCAGTGGGAGCCAGGGCCCCTGCGCCAGGCAAAAGGTTTGGGGACTTTTTTCTGAGGCATTGCTGCCACAAGTAAGACAGCAACTAGGTGAAACCTTGAGGTATCCCAAGGATATCTATATCTATCTAACTGCCTATGCTGCCCGGGTTATCTGACATGGCATCCATCTGCAGATAGGTAGCTATGTGGTTTGTGGAGCAAATTATTTTTTTTGTGAATTTTGTAACTCAAAAGGTCCATTTTGGGAATCTCTGCTCTACTTAATTAACTTAACTGTGGCCTGAGACCACGTGCTTTGGCACAGTGGGCAGAGGTGTACTCTGCAAGGGGAGTTACAGCAGCTCCGTGAGCTCCATCTTGTTGGAGAGAAGTCAAGCCCCAATAGGTGTACGCCTTGTAAACTGTATTTTAATAACAACTAGTGGACTCCTTGCCCCCACCACATGAGCAGCTGTGGTTCCCAGTCAGATTCACAAACAGCCCGCGCACTGGGAAGCCCAAGCGCCTTTGTTGGGGTTTGGTTTCAGTTATGGGAACGTCTCTGTATTTGGTCCTTGCACACAGCTGTTGTTGCCATTACAAGCAACAAAGCTTAAAGAGAAGTCTGCAATGTAGTTTTGGGACCAGATGCACTCTAATGACAGCAGTACAAAACTCCCTTGTGCCAGTTTAGTCTGCACACAAAACACAGCCAGACCCAGAGACTGCAAGAGCCTGCCCAAGGACTGTGCATTAACCAGGCTCTTCCTGTCCTCTCTTACTTACTCCCTGTTGCTTCCTCCTCTCACTTGGCATTACCACTGCATGACCTTTGGAAAATAGATGGTGTGGAGAGGCTCTTTCCTTCAGCTGATCAATGAGATAATGATTTTAAGTTTTTGGGTTGTTTTCTTTCCTTTTTTTTGGTGGGCTTTTTGGTGTTTTGTTGTTGTTGTTGGTTTTTTTGAGAACCAGAGAAAAAGAGGACTAAGATCCGCTCCCAGGAAACTGTTCATTTGGTGAATGGTCTAAGACCACAACTAACAAAGGCAAAGAGATTAGCTTTTCTACCATGCTTAAAAGCAGAACACTTATGACCTGATGTTAATGTTAACCCTCTCCAGAAAAGCAAATAGAGACTATGATCTATGAAAACAAAATCTAGAAGTCAACAAGAGAAACATGCCTCGCATGCCACATACTATAGAACCTCATATCTAGGTCACTACTGCTTTTTGGAAGAATGTAAATTCAAATATACTAGCTGGTCAAAATCTAATCCTTTCACTTAAAGAAAACGACTTAACTCACAAGTTAAAACCTTAGTTAAAAACAAAGCTCTAAGCTTTAAATGTATACCCATACTGACATCAAAAAGTCTTAAGCAGCTGTTAAATCATCTGTAAATTGCTCCTTTTCTGGGTAGAATAAATATTTTGTGAGATATTGTTGTCTTTTCATCTGAAATGCAAACTGTTTTCTTTATTAGTAATAACACTTAAGCTTTTTTAAAAAATGAGTTGCAATATTTGTATATGCCAACCACTGTGCTCAGACACCAAGTAAAGCATATTGTGGCAGACAAATAATAGAAAAATGTTTCATATACATTGCTTCAAACATGCGCTTTAAAAGGGGAAATATTTTACGCTACGTTTACTTCGATGGAAACTCTCAGGGGAACTGAGAATACTCTAGACCTTATTCATGGCTAGACTTTCCTTAATTTCTTCACATATGCATTGACAAGTCTGTTCCGAGAATCACCACAGCTTCATCCTTTAAAGAGTGATCTAGCTGAAGGTGATCTCAGTAATAGGTCAGATGAAAGACTGATGCAAGACAAAGATTTTTTTTTTTTGCATGGGACAAAAGTTCAGCAACGTCCCCTGTACCAAAAGTAGATAGCATGAAGGATGTGACATTTCTGTAGTTGGTTTTTGTTTACTGGAAGCTGGAATGTGGTAGCTCCTAAAACAACACATGTTCTTCTAGTACTTTGTATTTCTTAATGAAAAAGCTATATCAGAAGGAAGGAAGGAGCAGGAAGCTGTACTCAAAGCTTTTAACAAAGTGCTAAACTCTCTTCTAATTACACCCCAAAAAAAGTTACATGAGAAATGTTTGCTAACCTGCCACACAGCATCACATTTTACTAGATATTCTGCCCATTAATACACACAAAGCTACCTTTTTTCCATCCTGTAGCTCACCTAGCCCATGCCATGTAACCTACCACCCTAAGAGACTGCTGGTATTGCCTATACTGCAAAAAAAAAAAAAAAAAAAAAAAGGCTTTTCTCTTCTTTTAAAAAAAAAAAAAAAAAAAAAAAAAAAAAAGTGTCTTCTCCTTATCTTATCAGCAATGGCAACAAGAACAGCAGCAACATAATTGGCACTGGGCATGCTGACCGCCAGGTGGGATGGAAAGCAATCTTAGCAAGACACACCTCAGAATCACAGAATAGTTTGGGTTGGAAGGGACCTTAAAGATCATCTGGTTCCAACCCCCCTGCCAAGGGCAGGGACACCCTCCACTAGACCAGGTTGCTCAAAGCCTCATCCAGCCTGGCCTTGAACACTTCCAGGGATGGGGCATCCACAGCTTCTCTGGGCAAGCTACTCCAGTGCCTCCGCACCCTCACAGGAAAAAATGTCCTTCCAATATCTAACCTAAATCTACCCTCTGTCCGCTTAAAACCACTACTCCTCACCCTGTTGCTACACTCCCTGATAAAGAGTGCCTCCCCATCTCTCCTGTAGCCCCCTTTAAGCACTGGAAGGCTGCTATAAGGTCTCCCTGGAGCCTTCTCCAGGCTGAACAACCCCAACTCTCTCAGTCTGTCCTCATATGGGAGGTGTTTCAGCCCTCTGACCATCTTCGTGGCCCTCCTCTGGACCTGCTCCAACAGGTCCATGTCCTTCCTGTGCTGAGGACTCTAGAGCTGGACACTGTACTCCAGGTAGGGTCTCACGAGAGCAGAGTAGAGGGGGAGAATCACCTCCCTCGACCTGCTGGCCATGCTTCTTTTGGTGCAGCCCAGGACATGGTTGCCTTTCTGGGCTGCAAGCGCACATTGCCAGCACCATCATCCTTGCTAGGTGGCCAGGAAGCAGATATGGCAGGCTGTATTTTCTTGAGCTAGGGTCTTGAAAAGCAGGTTAGTGCTCCTAAAAGGTCAGGGGCACATATTTTAATTCTGTAGCATGCTGTTTAAAAGAAATAAACTGAAGCCAAGCAAATGCAGCTTGCCATGAATTTTTATAGTCCTATATCCATTGATATTCAAGACCTGTGTGCCAATTGGCTAGCATCCCTTGTTGGTATCACACTCTTAACCTCTTAGTAGTAAAAAACCATCTGTATTCTCATTTGGTCACATTGCAATTTTGCCTTCCCACCCACCCTATCTCTCCACCTTTTCTTCCCCATCCCAGCTGCTGCTTCAGAAACAGTTAAATAGGCAGTTCTTGTCTCAGCTCTCTAAGCAACAACCGCAAATGACTTCATAAGCTCCCTTATGGCACCGACACTTGACTTGCCAGCATCAAACAGGTTTAGTCACTGACCTGATTTTGGGTTGGTGTGGTCCCCTGTCAGCTGCACATCCCAGTGCTGGGAGAGTCATCTCAGAGGGCTGCAAATTCAGGTTTCTTGGCATAAAAGTGGTGAAGCCACAGCTGGTCACTAATCACAAGCTACAACAGGAACCCCTGAAGCAAAATAGCTCAAAAATACTGAGATTGAAACTTTAAAGGCTTTATTTACCCTTTGGGATGGTCTGTTGCTGTGTGGGATCAGTGAGGAGCTGGGAGACATGGCAGCAATCCCTCCTAACTAAAGCTCCCTGTGCTGGTGGGGCTGCTGGTGCCAGCACAGACCCTGCTGGGTCACCTGAGGCGTGTGGGGTGGCCTATGGAGGCACATCCCCTCGATGCCCAGTGATGACTGGCTTCCTGCTCTCGATTTGGGTTCTGGAGAACAGAGAGGAGACAAGGATAAACAAGCAACCTGGATAGAGCACCCATCTTCTAGGCTAGTTCAGGCAGTAGCTACCAAGCCAACCTCTTTGGCAAAGGGCTGCAAGTTTCTAGTTTGCAGGTACCACCACTGGGGTTATTTCCCTGGCTGTGCTTTCTCAGCTCTTCCTACTTGTCTGTATGTCTGTCTGTCTGCTTGCTTTTTGGGATCTACTTTCCTTCTACCTGTCAGTTTTGCTTCCCCCTGACAGAATGAAAGATTACCTCAATGTTTTCTTAAAGTAGAAGCTTATTAGTTCTAAATCAGGAGACATTTAACTAAGATGGTGGTGAATGTCACTTAAGAATCACTTAGTCAGGCAGAGGGAAAAAAAGAAATAAAAAAAAAATCCCATTTTTTTTTCCTCCCTCAAAAGCCACCTGGCTGTGGCAGTTTGTTGACCAGAGCTTGTAGCGTTACCAGCTGTGCAGGCAGGCGACACATCTCCAGCGGGTGAGAAGCAGGGGCAGAAGTGCTGCTGTTGACCAACAGGCAGCTAACGCACAGAGCTACTGCACGAGCTGGCAGTACCACCGGCTTTGCCTGACAGAAATGCAGGCCTCGGGCAGCTGTGCTCTGCAAGCTTTTCTGAACAGCTGCTGCTAATGTGAAGCTGTATCCAAAGGCTGAGGTCTTGTAGGTGCTGCTGACCTCCTCCTGCACAAGGAGCTGCCCAGCCAGGAAGATCGCAAAATTCCCTCACCCGTCCTCAGCCGTGGGCATCACAGAGGAGGGTGGGAGGCAAGGAGGTAGGAGCCAGGATTGGATGCTCCTCTGGTTCCAGGCTGGCAGGAATACGTATGGCAATCTCTCAACCTTAAAGTAAAAGAAGAGTCAAAGCAGAAACCCACTCAGCCTCCTCTTTCCACGCTGAAATGCTATGTTCTGAGTTGATAAATATGCACCAGTAACTGCTGGCCATTGCTTGTCCCTACAACCAGGGACAAGCCATTCATTTCAGAGCAAGATACACTCCCTTCTCCTTTCTTTCCTCCCTGCTTCAACTCTTATTACTCTCCTAATATGTCCTTACCTGCAAAAGCTCTTTAAACCTTTTTCTTTGAAGGTTTGCACCTGATGTTGTCAAAGGTAATTAGATAATTGATACACAATGCACATCAGGCTCTCATGGTGCTTTCCCCAGGCTGTGAACTTTAAAGGATGCAAATGGGAGAACCGTCTGTTGCTTTACTGTGTTTAACTTTAGGCTATGTTAAAACTAATGCTTAACTGGTTTTGATGTATCTAAAGCACTTCATTGTTCTTTTAATAATAATTTTTCTTTGTTCCTAGTTGTTACCTTGCTAAGGGTAGTGCTGTAACCCTAATGACTTCAGCCTCATTAGGGATTTGATAGGAGTTCTTGTTATTTGTAAAATAACCCTTATTTGTATTTTGTTTTGTTGTAACAGTCACCATTTCAGTTTGTCCTTATTCTGGAAAGATATTTACCAAGGTTTGCTCAGTAGGCCTGCCTGTAAGGAATTAGTCCCAAACAGTTTAGAAGAAAAGTTAAGGCAGAAAATAACAGGGTTTTGGTTTTTTTTCAGTTGGGGATGTTTTCAGCTTGCATTTGACAACAGTACCCTTTTAAGCTATCTAGACAAGTAATAGTCACATAGTTTCAGTGCATGCTTATTTTTACTACTTCTGACATTCAGAGGTCTCCAGAAGCAATGTTCGCTTTAACTGTTCCCTCAGAAAGCTACCTGAATAAGTAAAAAATAGATTATGGCCAGTTAAATCCTACCCCAACTCTGCCATATGCAGTGGATGTCAGGGATGAATTTAACCAACTAATTTAGATGATAAAGTTTTAAGGTAGAGGTACAGCACTGAAAAACTGAAAAGTACATGTATGCATAAAATTAACTTCTAGGGTTTAAAGTAAAGAGATGCAAATAAAAAAAGAAAAGTAATTCCTCAAAAGATAAATAATAGGTAGGTAATAAGCAACTTCCTTCCCCGGTCTTTGAAGATGATTGATTGACTCTTGCTGTTCCCCTATATGACTCAAACTTCTGCAGTGTGGGTACCCACTTTCAGTACACTAATCCTGCTTAGGAAGATGATGTATTTTACATCTTATCAGTCATAGGTAGAAGAACCAGTGGTGCTGGGAATTTCTAGGGATTTTTTTTTTTTTTTTTGAGTGGGGAAGGGGGCCAAATAAATCTCTACTTACATGACTTTTTACTAGAATCAAGTCCTCACTGACTTTTCGGTGCTTCCTCACTTGTCACTTGAGGACTATTATGTGTGTACGACTGGTTTGTCATCACTTCTGTACTTGCCTCTTATTTAAGTGGCCATTTGAAACGCTAGTTCTGGTACTGCTGGAGCTAACAATGCTCTTTGTTGGAGAAGACCATTTTGGTTTCTCTTTCTGTTGACACTATGCAGCTGGTGCGGCTGGGGCTGTGGGAACCTCAAGCAGCCATCTGTCCCTGAGGAGCCTGCAGCTGGTTGGGCTTGTCTGGTCCTTCACCCATGGGACATAGCAGGTTATTTTAGCCACAGTAGAAGTACAACAAATGGAAACGTTAACACTGTAACTTCTGAGAGGTATTTATTCATTCAGATCATAGTAAATTTTTTTCTGAAACTGTACTTCAGCAGTCTTTTACTTTGTATTCCATAACGTAATACATCCAAATATAAAATAGGACAGGTGTACAATTTTTATTCCATAGTTCAGTTTCTTAATTACAGTCTAGTAATCACAGGCATGTGCTCTCTGTAAATTCTTTAAGCATGTCTTGAAAACATTATTTTAATGCATCAGTAAGTTGGTTAAATCTTCTACAGCTGTTGTTTAAAAACACCTAAGCCAACTATCTCAGACTAGTCAGCACAGAAGTGTATGTTTTCCTTTTACTAATTATAATGTATGTATTACTAAGTGTAGTCTATTGTATAACACTTCAAATACACACACCTGAAAATATTTTTCCCATTTTTTCAGAGAGCTATATTTCCTAAATTACAATAACCAAAGAATTTGACCTCAATTCCCAGAAAATTAGACAACGTCATCTTACTCATTAGCTGAGTTCTACTAGGTGCCTATCAACCCAGCTCATCACTGGCTGCCTTGCCTACTAGTACGTTGGTATCATAGCATCATAGAATCATTAAGGTTG
>NW_010144339.1:0-15184 GCF_000699245.1 Pterocles gutturalis
GCAGCGAGGGGAGGGGGTATTCCGACTCCTGGCACTGAAAAGCTGTCACTTTCTGAGCGAGCCATGCAATTAATGCTGGTTTCATTTTCTCATTTTCTTTTCTTTCTTTTTTCTTTTTTTTTTTTTTCCCGTGACGTGGGTTTATATCATGATTTAAAAAAAAAATAAAAAATAACATGAAAGAATCAGCTTGCTGCAAACCCCCAGCAACTCCGGGGAATTCCTGCATAGCGATGAATATGGATGAAAACTTATATTACCCCAGGCACCAACTTAGCAGAGGATGTTTATGAAATATTCCTGAAATGTAGTTTATTTACAAATCAAGTTATCCACTTATGCAAGATACTTAAAACATTTATGTGTTTAGTGGACAGTTATTATTATTATTATTTATCACTTGTTAAGCACCAGGTGCTCTGTGCAGTACAAGGCGCGCACGTAAGAAGTCAGTCCCTCCTGCTACGAAGGTACAACGGAGGTGCCTGGTCCAAAGTCTGGGGAAGTTTTTTTCTGCATCAGGCTGTAGTTGATGACAAGATGCCTAAGGAAACTGAGGAGGGAAGAAAAGCTTTAAGAATTTTTTTTTTCTTCCGTTAGGTTTGTTTATTTGTTAGCTATATTTCTTCAGACAACTCGCTAGATCAAAGTTCATTTCAAGGAATTTTGATCATGAAATAACCAGATCAGAAGCCGCTTCTTTCTTCCCTTCTTACGTATCTGCATCAGAGGCTTTTTCCTTCTTCGTTTGAGCACTGGGCAGCAGAGATCACGTACCCAGCCCTAACAAAACCCAGTTTCACACCATTAAAAGGAAGATACATTGGAGCACTCATGAACCACTAGATGAGCTTCAAAAGAATATTTTTAGCAAACCCCTGAGTCCTAACAATCTGTAAAATGAGAAAAATTCCTTTGCGGTCTCTGGGCTGTATTCCAGCACACAGAGCTGTATCTGTGTGTATGGGCACTGCATGGCATGCAAATATACCGCGTTCTCTATTTTTGTCTGGACATGGTTTTCAGTAAGGACACACACGAAAGCACTATCCCTTTCTCATATAGAAAGCTATAGCTATGGTAACAGGATGTCATCTGTTGCAAAATGCTGGGTTTGCATTTTTTTTTTTTTTAATGGTTACTGCATGTCCACTTTCCACACATATGTTAAGATTTTGCATCTGTAGCAAACCTGTGTTCGCTGAACTCGGTGCTAGATTAGGAGAAAACTTCATGGCTAGTAATCTATGCAGAGCGTGTCCTCGCAGAGCAGAAAGCTGTGTCACACGAGACACGGAACCGAGCACGCCGCAACTTTAGGGCAGAGGGTAGCAGTTCTTTTCATGAAGAATCTCTCTAACTTGTCAAGAGAGAGACAGACGTTGCCCGTACAGAGTTAAAATCACAGCAAGAACTTGTTACCCTTTTGCAACCTCTCTGGACGGTGTCTGTTTCTCCATTCGGTGAAGAGGGAATCGCTTGCGGTACACACACAACCCCTTCCCTTTTAACTGCCTCGCCAGCCCCGAGGAAGGGATGAAATTCTGTGCTTCAGAGCAGGGTTGTTCTTTGTTTGTTGATTTGTCCCCCATCCTGTTTTAAGCAGGTATTTCAAATAGAAACCACCTAACACAAATATCAGCTACACAGAAAAACCACTGTTAAACTATGAAACATAAAAACTGGAGCACCTATATGATCTATATTTTGTATACAACACCATTTATTTTTTTATGACGTTTCCTTTTACAAAATCATCCCCAAACCACCTCTTCCTGCCTATTAAAATTATGCTTTTTCATGTAAAAGAGGTGGAAAATATACACATCATAGTGGTTGAGTCTTTGTTACTATGTGCTTTTCCTCGTCAAATGTTTAAGCTCCTTCTTCAGGTAATCTTGAATTTTGCAAGTGTTGAGCTGCATCAGAGCAGCATACGGACAGATGAGCCAGCGCTGCTCCTGGATCAGTAACGGGCTCCCTCAGTGCAGTTCTGAATTAGGTCCCAGCCTACCAAGTTACAGAGCTTCCTCTTGCATTATTTTTTCTTCATGAATATTGATTGAGAAAATAACTTGTTAATGAAGGGGAAAAAAAAAAAGAAAAAAATGGCCATTTTAGAAGGCATAGTGTAAAAGATATTTCATAGCAAGTCACTTAGCTAAAGCTGACCAACATGCACCAAAATACCAGAACCCCTGAAATTCAAAGGCAAATATTCTGTCCTTAGTTCACCCCTTTTATGGTGAGGTATTACAGCCCATTTCACACTGTTTAGAGAGTCATGCTCTTTGGAGGCTGTTCTGCTGTGTAAATATGAATGCAGCAGAGAAGAGCTGTCATCCTTCTCGCTAAATACCTGAAACTTTAAGGAATTCAGAGACAGACCTTTAGCAGCATTTTAAGCCCTTTGAACACACAATTTGCCCCTTCTCTCTTGAATAAAAACTGAAAAGGAAAAGCCCCCCCCAAACCTTCCCTGGATGTTTTAAAGAAGCTCATCAACCAGATAATCATCAATGCTGATGGGATGGGCCTATTTTTAAAAAATATACTTTCTAAACACATGTGTTTTCCTTTCAGTAGGAGCTGGGCAGAAATGGGTGGTAGATTTTTGGTCTCTTTTGTAGGATGTCAGATGATATGGTCTCTTGTGGTTTTCAACTTTATGAATTGAGGAACTGCTCCAGTTGTCTATTAAGTCTTGTCCCTTTGAGTTCAGGGATGCAAAAAAGGAAGTAAAATAAAAGGTATTTTTCTGAAAGCTTTTAATTTGGAACTTATTTGAGAGGTGCCATAGTTATTCTGTACCTATATATATATATGTGGAAGACTGCTTTTAGTGGGGCTTTTCAATGTTACAGGTTCATGTCCTGTGAAGTTAGATTATTACAAAAACAATCTGTTGAGAGCTGATTTTACATGTGAACACTGACACAGCACAGTACGCTCAGAGAAGCTGGAAGCACACGTGCTAAACCTGGGTACTGACATGTCTGAATTTTTTTTTAGGTCTCCTTAGCAAAAATAGCTTGTATTTACAGTGAAATAAATCGCCTGCCTTTAATGGTCATTTTCCCAAAGCATCTGCCGAAAAGCTTTCGTCCACATGCTGCACCTGCTAAAATCAGATTAAAAAACAACCAAAGCTGTTTTCTAAAGGGCCCATGTCTGGGAGGAGGGTCAGGAATTTAAAAAGGAACCTCTATCAGGAAGACTTTTTAAAAAGTATTTTGTGGTTTTAAAATAGGAAACTGAAGAAGTAATTATCTTTTTTTTTTTTTTTTTCTTAATGGACCAAGTAACCAAAATAAGGCCAAGATAAAAGCCAGCAATAAAAATCAAGTTAAAAGCTCTCCCTTGGTTAAGGTTTAATTCAAAATATTAAAAAGTTTGTAACCAAATTAAAACTATCACTATCCCTAGCATTCCTCCAGTGGCTATGCAGTATTCTGCAAAGAATAGATATTTGCATTGTACTAGTTTTTCAGGACAGAAATGCATCACCTTAGTTCAAAGACTAGGCCTTTTAAGGATGTTATTGGGTAAATACTGAATTATAATATTAATAAGTTTACTGGTTATTAATTTGGTGCATAAAGATTTTGGGAAAAACGCTTAGGTCTCAGTATTTGTCCTGATTGAAGGATAGAAATGAAGAGAAAAAAACCCTGACAGAAAGAACATTTGTGTCAGTAATGACTAACAAAGCCAGCCGTGATGTACCTAAAAAGGACAGATCAGGTATCATTTCTGCTTTAAATACTACATCTGCTTTCAGTGTTTGTGGTCATTTCAGGTCTCTGGGCAAAGTTATTTAATGCTGCCGTTTGTTGTGTAACACCAATGTATTCTGTGATACCCGAGTTCTGCCAGTTCAAAGGAGATGGCCCTATGGAGCATCTTTTTCATGTCATGGCTTTTGCTAGAGGCTTTTGTTTAAATCCTGCTTCCAGCACACTGTCTGGTCTCTCCCACTCTCTCTCCTGCTCGTGTGTATGAAATAGCAAAGTAATTTGCAATAAAAATTACAAAAATCAACTGTTGAGTTTATAAATTGAATATGCATGAAAATATTGCATAATATTACCACCTTCCTCAGCCTAGTAGAGGTAAATATGTTGGTGGAAGAGCAGATATTTATATACTGTAGATATTAATTACAGTTGGGCTAATTTAAAGTTTCTGTTATTAATTCCTTTGTAGTTTCACTGCCATCAGGATTAACCGCAGACACCAACAAGCACAACCATTTGGTAATATTCTTAATTACATTGAGGGGACATTCTTCTTACAGTTAAAACAATGCTTTAAAATTTTTTTTGGTTTATTCAAAATAAATATTAGCCCAGAAAAAAAAAAAAAAAGAGACTGATACTTTGAGAATAAAAATGGGCCGTAGGGACTTGGACTAGCAATGATTTTGGTGAGTGCTTAATTTCTTGTTTGGTTGAAAAAAGACTGGATTGGCTATTGACAGCTCCCTATCAATAGGCAGACCCCGGAGGTCTGGCTATTTGCACATGGCCTGATTGACTTGTCCTTAATAGACATATAATTGTTGACAAATACCTTCCAATAGACTGTGGCAGGCATGGCCAGGCAGACAAAAGAGGCTTCTCTGTGACAGAGACTGGAGCAGAGCAATTCAAGAGACGCGGCACCTTAACTGGGAAACAGCCGCTTTCCCCAAAGAAGCTTCTAGAGTAAAACCTGTAAAATCAACCCCGTTTGCTACCTCCAGTGGCTGACAGCCAGCTCGGACATAAAAGCAGCATTGTCCAAAGAGTGTGTGGGATCCATTCAGGGTGTCCCTTCTTCTAGGCAACTTCAAAATACATCTTAATCGTAACGCACAGCTTAATTGTAACAGGAAACCTATGCACTTAGTCCCCCCCTTTTCCCAGAGCCTGTGGCTTTTAAAAAATATGACTGGATTTTTTTCCTGTTACTGTTTGCTCTCCCTCAGGTACTTTGTCCTTAAGCATCCACTCCAGCTGTTATTACGGATGCAATCCCAGGGTAGGTGGACCTTCAGCTGTTCTTAAGTCCTAATGTTTTCACCAGTTCATTAAATACTATTGTAATATGAATTTTTACAAGCAGAAAAATTGCGTGCAGTGGCTGGAGGTGCACAGTTCTGAGGCTTTCCAGTCTCCATTGATTCTTGCAGCCATTGTGGGTAGTTGGTGCCTCTGAAAACAAGATTCAAAAATGGATGTGTAATGTTGGTCACCTATTTGTGAAAATTTTGGCTAACTTTCCAAGGCACCTCAGGAAATTTGTGCCGGAGCTTGTAGCCTGCATCTAAGGATCCGCGTCTAAACACAGCCTGATTTTGTGCAGTGCCTTCACACACATTCTAAACAAGAGAGTTAAATAATACATTCACTGTGCTATTATTTTCTGCATTAAATAACAGCACAGAAAAGAAAACGAAGAGGTGTAGGCAACAGAAAAAAAATAATAAACTGCATTTATCTGTCCTCAAGATAATAGTTCTGTATTAGATATGTTGGGGAATTAATTACATGGATTTTTAGAATGTTTAGTACATTATAGGCATTGCAATACTTGTCACAAGACAAAAGGCCATTGAAATGATGCAGTACAGCCTTAGGCAGCCATAAAAGAACAAATTGTTCAAGTTTGTGCATCACTGCAAGATCCAAAGAACCCTGGCTCCAAGGAAAACAGCAGTGAAATTTAGAGATGTACCTACAATGTGGATTTACCCAGAAGTGGACTGAAACCTGCACTCTGGCTTTTCAGTCCTGGGGTTGGTGCGCCTGCCTTTCCCTGTCAGCAGCAAGGTGAGAAATCGCTCTTGAAAGTTTGCCTTGCAGGATTTCTTCCCTTGGTCATTTTGGATTTAGTAATGTCTTCCCCCTGGGGATACGGTGCCTGTCAGGTAGAGGTAACAGCCTCATCCTCTGGTGTAAGGGACTTGCAGAGAGAAGACAGAGAGGTGAGGGGAGGAGGGTCAGGAAGGGTGCTCCTTAAATCTGTAAGCTAATGTCTTCAGCCTCCCACCTCTAAGCTCCCCCACCTCTTTCCTCCCAAACTAATAAAAACAGCCATTAAGAAAAAAAAAAAGAAAAAAAGAGAGACACTGAGGAAAAAAAAAAGAAACCACACTGCAGACCATGATCACAGAGGCAAGCAAAGTAGGTTACAAATTAGTGTGACACCATCAAGGTGACACTGTAGACAACCTCTGACACCCAACACAAAGCTGAATGCCTTGTGCCAAAAAGACCTTGAGCCTTGTCTTTGATTCTTATTGATCAAATACATAGACTAAATACAGTATCAGATGGCAAGGCTAAAGCCGGGGATTCTGCATACAGCAAAGACCCTCAGACATGAAAGAACAGATATACAACAGAGATAGGGAGACAGACAGAGATAGAATAATTGTATTGTGAATAAACAGATGTAGGCTGAGGCAGGCAATTTTATCTGGCAGATGGGCAGGGCTTTTTGTACTTAGTGCACTTCTCACAGGTCATGAAATCCAAACGCCAATAATATTAGGAATAAGGGACAACATTTTTAATGTTTTTTTGCAATCCACAAACATTCCTGAGCATGTGCATCCTGTGACCAGCTGCTTCAAAATGGTGCACGCACTTGTGTGTGTATGTCCATTAATTCAGAATTACTCCAATTACGAGCTTTTGATGCTCCAAACCCCTCTTTCTAACCCAAAAGAGATGGAGAGCCCTCGGCCTGTCCAATCAGATCATTTTCCCTCCTGCCTGCAGCAGATGTAAGCAATTTACTTTTTTATTTCTGCATATTCAGTGCGAGCGGAGCTGTTGGTGACTTCTCACCCCGGAGCCTGCAGGATTCTAACCCTATCAAATTAAAGCATTTTGCTCACTTATTCCCAAGCGCTCGGCTGGTGCTTAGCAGGCCTCCCGCTGCATAGCAATGGCGGGCGTTCGTGTCCGCTCATACCCCGAGCCTAATCAGAGATTATTAAGGAAAATATACAGTGCTTTAATTTGATGAGACTGGTTATAGGTACTGCAGTTAAAGGTCACACTCTTGCGTGTATCTCCCTCAGTCACTGTAATATTTTCCTCTCGCTTGACAATCCTCAGCTCCAAACAATAGGCCAAGACGACACGTTTATTTTTGTCACGCTGTGATGAGCTCAATAGGGACAAAAATGAATTATTTAAAGTTCGCATAAACAAACAACCCCAGGCCAGGTTCCCCTTAGCCCACTCACCCCCTCCACATTTTTTACACACGTGTGTGCATGCACATGCTTTGTCTCTTTCTTTCTCTCCTTCAAAGAGCATGCAGTAAAAACCTTTCTCAGCTGGAAAGCAAAGCCATTCAGGTGTCAAGTCCATATACGATGGTAGCCAGTGGCCACTGCCTGCTGGGTGAGACCCTGCCCATTCAAGCCCTGCAGAAGCAGCTGGGTACGTCCCAGAGTCAGGTGCCTGGAAAGGACTTTCCAGCTTCTTTGGCTCTGAAAGCTTTCCCCCCCCAGAAGGGGGTAATGGTGCTATCTAGGGTGAAAGAGAACACACACACAAGGCCTGACACAGCAGGCTCCGAGCCTTCCTGCTGCCACAGAGGGAACCGAAGGGGTTCAGCTCAGTTCTGTGCAATTTAAAGGTTGAGGGAGAGAGGAAGCACATCAACCCCAACCTGCCCTGCCTGTGCCATGGTGATCAGCTCGTGGCCTCGTCTAAATTCACACCGCTTCTAGCAGAGGCTCTGTGGGTGTGGAAAGGGGGGGCAGGGAGGGGATACAATAATCTTCTTCTTCTGTCAGCCTCAACTCTGCTGCCATTTGTTAAAATAGCAAGGTGGTTTAGTCTCTGGTAAGGGCTGTGTGGGGGGGAGGGAAAGGGCGAGCCAGTGAGAGACGGGTGGGTTAATTCTAATCTCCTTTCAAGCCTAATGGTTTGAGCATATGTGTCCATGCAGCAGACCAACAGCAGGCTTATTTACCTCCAACATTTACATGAGAATTGCTTTATGCAGCTGTATGTAAAAATTCAAACCACACAGTGTCACTGTATCACACAGGTCAATCCAAAGCCCAGTGGCATTACAGCAAGAGACAAAAGCCTTACCACTTCACCAGGGTTTCCTTTAGGACTGAAAGTTGTTCTATTAAAAATGAAAAACAACAACAACGTGAGCCTATTTCTACTGCTGCCCCCCTTCCAGATTCCCTCCACGTTCCTCAAAGGCTGCCAAAATTATGAGGACCTGGAGCCTGATCCTGCTTTTGCCCCTCTCAGCAGCTTGCAGGGAGGGCTGCAAAGGACGTCAGGATCGGGCCAGCTTCATTTTGTGTCTGTGAATAATCCCGTTAGCTGATCCCCAGGCATGGACTTTTTAAAAGCACATTACTGACGGGCAAAGGCAGAAGTGTTCCCGGAGGTACGGTTTCAGTATTTATCCTAAACAGGGGCAGACAGGCTCAGGCTGCTTGGGATGCTACAGGCATCCTGGTCTGTCTGGTGAATTGCTTGTGATTGCCTGGTTGTTGGTTTGTTTTTCTCCCCCCAGTTTGAAGGGCCTGTGATCTCCAGAAAAGCCCCAGCTATATGAGCTGTGGAAATACGTGCTATATGCATTTATTCAGAGAAATGGGGAATCCTGTGCTGCAGAAAAAAATCAGGATCTTTCAAAATCACCTCAGTTATATTGTACTATGCTAATGGTATCCCACCTTCTGCCATACAAGAAGGTACTCTACTTCAGGACCCCTAATTCTAACCATTTCTAAAGTAATCTGATAAGCTTTGCCTGGTACGTTCCACTGGTATTTCTAGCGTGACCATGGGCAGACACAGTGTTAGCAGTCTTTGCAGTTAATCTCCCTCAGAAAACGCAAAAGTGTATCAAGGGGAAAAAAGTTACCTGCACTTTTTTTAAACTTCATAAAAACTTTTTTCTGTGGAGGCTTGGGACAGTTCTTATTTTAGTCTGAACCAATTATTCAGCCTTAATACCTGGACCCTGGTATGCTTCTGTCTTTGATCAGAAAGAACTTGCCTGAAGGCCAGCTCAAGAGAGGTTCAAAGTCAAATGCTTTGATTTAAACCACTCTGCTCCCATCCATGAAAGAAGATGAGAAGAAGCTCTCTAGTATAAGACACAGATAAGTGCAATGCAGCGTGTCACATGCAGGATTACAATGCAAAGCATGCAGAAAGAGATGTTTCGGAGAGCACAGCGCTTAAAACACAAATCACCCTAACAATCTAGTGGTTTTGGCAGTGGTAAAACACCTTAGAGATTACAGGAAAATGTTCCAACCTGTGAGAAACTTCACAGACTGCACAGTAGTGCAAGAAATATAGATCTTCAGCATGACCAGGGACCAAGAATCAGATGCTTGTGGTCTGAGAGTCTCTGGAACAACATTTATAAGGGTCTGCTAGGAATGTATGGAGAATGGGATGGTGCTGGACCATTCCAGGTCTCTGAACAATTCTCTTCTTTAGACTTTTTGCTATATCACTCCAAATAACCATTTAGCTATGTGACTATAAAGACCTTTTCAGAGTTTATAAAACCTGGAGCACACTCGAGACCCCTGCCCCAGTATCTTATGAATAGTAGGATGATACCTGCTGTCTGCCATGCAAAGGGACAGGACTCAGGCCCTGAAATCACCCTGGATTCTGCACAAAGGAAGGAAGCACGGTCTTCTGGCAGCAGAGTTCCTTCTCGTTCCTACTTTCCTCAAGTACCTTGATGAATATTTCAGCCTTTGAATCCCCAGACACACAAAACCAAAAAAAATTCTCTTTGGGCTTCACACAGGAAATGAAATGCAGGAAAAAATATCAAAATACAGCCTTCCACTGACAGTGTCCCCATTTTATTGCTCAGGTTGTAATCACTCTTCAGGGGAGTGATCATTTCCCCACGATGTACAGCAACATGGCAGGCTGTACTGGCTGGAAATGCGGGAGATGATTTTCCCCTTTGCCATTCAGAACTTCACTTTGTTGACAAGAACTAAAGGAATTAAAAGGAGAAGGGCTTTTTCAGATATCTTTTTCCACTTCTGGTGAATGAAAGTAACTTTCCTTTAGCTATCAAGTGCTGTGGCAAACACGTTTAGTCACTGTATCCTGCTGTGGCTTTTCACTGGGGAAGGTTTTGATGGCAGAGACCTTCTTTTCTCCACTGACTGGTACCTTAGTATTTCCTGTCTTCTTTTTACCATTGCCACTATCTATCCCTTCTGGTGTCTTGGTAATTCAAACAGGAGAAGCCCAGATTTCATTGCACCGTACTACAACTCTTGAAGCAAACCTGATTTGATTTTTTCCTTGGAATGGGACTTGAGGCCTCTTTGGAAGAGAACTCTCCCCACAACTGTACCTGTGATTTCAGCAAGACTGCCCTTGTGTGAGAGTTTCTCTGGCCAAGGCCTCCTTTCAAGATGTACCCTGATGGGGAATTAGAAAACAACCACTGTGACATGTTCCAGAGCTGCTATATCACCACAACTCGTGGTACATGCTGCCATACACCACGCTCACTGCACACCAGCAGCAGGGGCATAAGAAAAGGAGACAAGCCAAGTGCTTCTGATATTGAAAGAAGCAACTCAGGCCACAAAAAGGGAAGAGTTTGAAGGCAAGGCTTTAAAACTCTCCCCCCCACCCCCCAATAATCAGCATAAGGGAATCTTGATTTAGAAATTATGTTTTCCTTGTTCTGACTATCAAGGCATATTAATTCTCTCCAAGCTCCGGAAAGGTCTGTTATAAATGTATAATCCCATAAGCAAAAGAAAATAAAAACCAACATGCAAAAAAGCATGCTGGGGCTGAGGAGATGCAGTACAAGAGATCAAATGATCAGAAAAGTAAAACACAAGGGAGGATAAACAAGAGCAGGAAAGAGACGACACAAGAGAATAATTAACAAACAGTATACGCTATCTGGAACAAGAGAGTCCAGCTCATACAAAGCAAACATTGGTCTCTCATATCTGTTCACAGAGTAATTCTGGAAGTTTTGAGATGAGAATGAGGAGAAACTAATTTCCAAGGTGCATCTCAGATGTTTGTTGTACAGTTCCACAGAAGACAACAGCTTGCTGCCATCAGACAAATGCGTCTTCTAAGAGGTGAAATAAAATTTCAATACAACCTGCCCTGTTAAACTAACCAGACAGACAGCAAGGTGCTCATCTTCTGCTTATCAAATTCAAGGTTTGTGAATGCTGCTTACTATGCTGCTACATCTAAACCATGGCTTGGTAAACTCCACATGCTTCCACACACACTAGAAATGCTTCGGGTAAAATGCAGAGGGAAAGTTGACACAGCTTGAAATCAACCTAGGTGAAAGGCGCTGTTAGAAACCAGGGTGGAAGGAAGAATAGTTGTTTCATGGTTCAAAAGTTCCTGCCATGTTCTCTCCCAAGGATCTCTGCTTTTTCAATAGGCTGTCAGTCTCCACCTTTGGTAATGGGCAAAAAGCATTTCAGTGCTACTCCAATACAGTCAGAGGGCACCTTTTGTAGCCACTGCTTTTGAAAAAAAGTTTTTTGACTCCAGTAGCACGACCTTCCTCCAGAGAGAGGTGTATCTACATGGACGTGACAAGAGAGATCTTAAAACCTCTTCAAGCAGCTACAAGCCAGAAAGTGAAGAAAGAGTCACAGAACTTTGAGAAGACAAGATAAATGGGAACTTCAGAAAGATGTGTTGGACTTCAGGAAGGAAATTAACAGATCACAACATAATTTAAGCGAATGGAAG
This sequence comes from Pterocles gutturalis, assembly GCF_000699245.1. NCBI lineage: Eukaryota > Metazoa > Chordata > Aves > Pterocliformes > Pteroclidae > Pterocles > Pterocles gutturalis. The sequence continues at coordinate 11,766 of NW_010144339.1, forward strand.
GAGAGCAAGGGAAGAAGGAATGAAAATTGGTATGAGGGAAAGGATGGGTTGAGGGTGCAGAAAATTTCCCAAGCCTAAATGAACACATTGCTTTTATTTTCTCTTAAGAATGGCAATGTCAAACATTAGGAAATGACAGAGACACTGCCATTTAGAAATATACCTACATCTAAACATGAAACAAAATTGAATTGTCAGTGCATTTTAGCCAGGAGACTGGATGATTTCTAGCTGAGAATGAACACATGAAAAGTGCAGATCCAGAAGCAACTGTCAGTAGCTAACAGATCTAGCAAAGGGCTGCACTGTAACGTGGGGAGGGAACAGCAGTGCCCCTCCCTTTTGCACCTACATCTTGTACCCTGTAGTGAAACATTCTTCTTAGAGTAGATAAAGGGGATTTAGGGAAGACCTATCTGTCAGTCTGTGATAGCTTACTAGATTTTAGAACAAATTTGAAGAAAGAATCAAAAGGAGTAAAGGGCAAACATTTATCATGTGTGTTTCCTGAAGCTAGACTGTGCCAGGCTATCCTGAAAGGTTTTTTGTTAAAACTTACTTTTTAAATTAAAATGCTTACAAAGCATCTAGTCTCCATTAAAGTATTTCAGCAGGTGCCAGTGAGGAACTACATAGTTCACTAGGGGAAAACAGAATATTAGTCAGAACTCTAAGGTCTGGGTTGGTGGCAGGAAGAGAAGATGTAATATGCTGCAGAGGGAAATACGCGACTGGAGGGAAGATACTTGGGGAGTTCCTCAAAGATCAGTCTTTGGACTGATCTCATTTAATGATTCATTAATAAACTTGGCACAAAAAGTAAGTGTTCAAATGAAATTTGCAGATTGTACAAAGTTGGGAGGCACCATCAACACAAACGAAAATCGCAATATCATCCAGGAAGAATTGGATGACCTTGAGGACAGAAGTAATAGAAATGGGATGAAATTGAACAGTACAAAATGCAAGGTCATGCACTAAAGGACTAATAATGAGAATTTCTGCCAGAAGCTGTTGGGAATGACAAAGGAGGAGAAAGACCTGGGTTTGCTAGTTGATTACAGGATAAATATGTGCCATAATATAATGCAACTGAAAAGGCAGATGCAATCCTAGGATTCATCACCTGTAATAGTGCTAATAACAAGAAGAAAATATTAATGCTACTACACAAAGCACTGGTGAGACATTATCTGAAATACAGTGTAAATTCTAGTTACCCATGCTCAAGAAGGATGCATGCAAATTGGAGAAGAGGGTGCAAAGAGGACTATTACAATGATCAAGGCACTGGAGAATTTCTGAGGGAAAACTAAAGGTCTGCTAGTTCAGTCTACCTAAATGATGGCTTAAAGGGACACATACAATTCAGGAACAGGGGGTGCCCATACCAGCTACATAAGGATATATATGTGTAGAGATGACCCAGGAAGAAATGGCTATAAACTGTCTTTGAATTCGCACCATTTAGGGATAACAAGATACTTCTAACCAATGGAGTAAAGATTCCTGAAATGATCTTCCAGTGAGTCTAGCAGAGGGAAAAAATCCCAAACCAAGATACTGAAATGCATGCAGATAGTTTTAAAATATAATCTGATTGGTTTATGAATGCTACAACATAACAATGTGGTGGCCCATGGGGCAGCAAAGTGGGTTTGATATTCCAGACATGTTCTTAGGTTTATAAGTAGTCTTTCGCATTATTCTTTTAAAGAAAAGACATCACTTTACCATCCAAAAGGATGACGCCACTAACCAGGAGACTTTACAACATGAGAAGAATCTTTTGGAGATAAGAGTTAATCAAGTTAGTATCTCAAAAAGATAATGAAAAATTTAGTTCATGTGTATGTCATATCCTGGATCCTTTTGAGGGAAAGATACTACTTTTTCACCTGAGAAGAACTGTGGATAAAAAATTGATTTTTCCTCATTCTAAGAGCCCACTTGCCAGCAGTAACATACTCTTTGGTTTTCTCTGGAAATGTCTTGACATCGATAATTTATTAGAAGTCCTAGATTTGGTTGTCTATGACATAAATCAGCTATTTGTACCCACATAGCCCACTGGAAACAGTTCTATTTTTTTTTACAGACTTATTTTAATGAGAAATGAAATACAAATAAAATTGTAATGCAATCTGGCAGTATCTGGGACTCAAATCTCTGTGCTTTATACAACAAAACAAAAATTTGGTGACATAAAACTCTTGTCTCTGTGACAAGTTTTTTCGCTCTACTCTATGTACAAGAGGACATTAAAAAAAACAAAAAGTAGAATTTGCAAAAAGGCCAGATAAAAAAAAGACAAAACTAAACAGAAAAACAAAAGCACCAGGAGGCATTGCAGGAGGAAACAAACAAGAAAGCATCCATCTGAATGTTCACCCAGAAAATCATTTTTGCAACAGTTTGCAAGAAATGAAGATCTGGGAAGGAGCAACTCAGAAAAAAGTGGATATTTTTGCTAGCTGGGAGGATGAGTATTGACCTGATGGCTTTCAATATTGTATCCAACTACAGCATATGATCTCCTCAACTTCATAAAGGCACAAGTTCCAAAAGCTCCCCACTGAGCATTACAATAAGCCACTAAAATTGGAATAATTTAGCAACTGCTACTGTAGTATATATAAGCAGAGTACTAATGACATTTTCAGTGCTATGCCAGGGCATGTTACTTGCTTCCAAATTCTAGATAGAATTCTTCAGGAAATTAGTTTCTTCACTAAAAAGCCTAGCTTCAAACTGACCACTGTTATCTGTAAATTCTAATAAATAGGGCCAAAAAAATACAAAAATATTCAGAAAAATCTAGACAAACATTTCAACATATCTTAACCATGTACTTTACTATTTCACTCCAGACAATATTTTCAGTACAAATATTGTTGAAATGCATTCAAAAAATAACATGAAAACAACCCAAGTATTTTTGATGCAGGTCAAGCAAAATACTTTTGATAACTCAATGCACTTTTTGAGGGAAGGATGGATTCTTGGGCGATATATCTTAAATTTTTTTTCCCAAAATGTGTTAAATGTCAGCTAAGTCCTATTTTGTAGTTTTTTCTTTAATCTGAGTTACTGGATGAGAAAAATCAGTTATTCAGCTGCTCTAATGGCAACAGTAGGGGACAGAAGGGAAGATTTTCCACTGCTGGAATTTAGACACCTAAACCAGCCAATACTGCTTCTACTTAGCAAATAATAATGATGAAATGAATCTGCTGTTGTGTAACGGATGCCTGGGGCCCATGAAGGATGTTTGTGATAGAAATGCTATTAGAGCTTCCCAACAAAACTAGTGGGGAGTAAGGCTACGTATAAAATACATATAGGCATGTAAGTATATAAATAGGTAATAGGTATGTATAAATGTAGTCAAATGACCTGAATATAGGAACACATTCCTG
>NW_010144339.1:15215-15857 GCF_000699245.1 Pterocles gutturalis
AAATCATGTTCTTTACTGTAAATGTTCTTGCTGATTTGAAACCTCAGCCAAATATTAAATTAAGAAGTGTTCTTTAATTACAAACATGGCAGGCAGCTACAGTTATTTCCTTCTGCATTGACATGATAACATTATCTCACTATGAATTCTTGCTTCACTTTCTAAGGTAAGTGGAATGGCTACTGGTGTGTCAATAAGGAGGTGGGGGATATGCTGGAGAGCGCTGCTGAATACTCGCTGCTGTACAAGAATAACCTCATGCAGTGGAATTCAATTTGCCCATTTACATGGATGTGTCCTGGGTGGGAAGTGTCACTGTTCTGCCTTGCCAAGCACTACAGCTCCTGCTATGGAAACACAATGAAACCAAACAATTAGTTAGAATTATTGCTCTTAAAGAAAACTGATTTGCCTGTCTGTCTTCTAAGAAAAACTCAGTTACCGTATACTAGCAACCTTGGCTTGACTGGCAGTGATTTTCCTGGTCTAGTCTGCTGGGAACCTTAAATGAACATGAGCAATTATAAACCCAAAGTCTTCAGCAATTTGTAGGCATTATCTCAGGATAATTGCCCTGAAATGTTCACATTGCAAAGCAAAGGTAGATAATTTAAAAATCCATCTTTCTCTGTCTGCGCTATG
>NW_010144339.1:15884-31939 GCF_000699245.1 Pterocles gutturalis
TAGTAGTATAATAAAGCTTGGAATCGGTCCTTTGAAAATGTCTATTGCTGTCTTTTAGAAAGCAAAGAGGCCAAATCTGAGTTTAACCTTTTCTGGCTTTATTATTTTTAAAAAATGAAACTCAAGTAATATTTTCTGGCACAAACAGAGAAAAACTGGAATATTAAAAGTCGAGGGAACAAACCTGCCCTGAGGAGTTCTGGACAATAACATCCATTGCAAGAAAGCTCTCCTGCTGCCTGGGTAAGATGAGTACCCCTCAGAAGGAAACACTGGGTCTTGGCCTCCTCATGGCTGTCCATGCACTAACTGAGCTTAATATTCTCTGGGAGTTTTACTTATGAGCTTCTGAAAGTGCTCAGCTCCCTCTCTACAACTGGGAAAAAACCTCCTGAGAGGCCGAACATTTCTCTCTTCTTATGACTCACAAAACTGCCTCATCTGTAGGTGGTTTCCTCAGTTCCTTGCCCCTATCCTACCGAGCAGGCAACTGAAATGCATTCATTGCCTTTCTGATTTATAACAGCTCTTTCCTCCACTGCAAGGAAGGAAGGCTCTTTCTGGCTTATGAGCAGAGCACAGTGATCTCTGAGTTCCTTCGGCAAAGAACTAGCAGTAAGAAGGATGTTTGGAGTGAGGCAGAACAGAAAGGCTCACACCCTTCCAATTTTTTTGGAGGCTTTTAGGAAAACAAGCTATCACTGTATTTCTGTATTTTTTCTTGCTTTGACATAATCAAATCATGCAAAAAACCCTCAGTGAAATTGGACTTTTGCAAAGCCACAAAGCTTGCCTCGGTGAAGAATGGAGAGTACTGACTCCTGAGAGAGGAAGAAGAGGCCCCCAGAGCAGAAACACCTGGTACAGTAGGTATCTAGTACCTGTAGTTCAATTTATCAAAACTAAATAAGTTCGTCTTAACATTTTCCAGGAAACTGGTTACAAAATATCAGAAAAAATTAAAGTTGGATAAGGCCAAAGTAAAGATCAGGTATCAGGAAGACCATGTGAAGAGAGCATTTGCTAAACAACATATCAATGAAGTAACTGCTATGCTGGAAATCTTCATTGGAAATTTTGGGTATTTACCAGTACCCTTCAGTTTGTAGTCCTTTCTTTTCTATAGAGAGGAGACAAACAGGGAACAAACATTATCATCAAGGAAATACTCCTGCAATATTCTGGTTTCCTACAAATTACACTGACTCTTGACTGTGCTGCTCTTGGGAAAAATCCTGAATCTGGAAGACTGATCCAGATCACTCCACCACTCATGGCTCATCTGTAAACACCATGAGAAGACTGGGACTTGGATACTTTCTGCCTTTTGCATCCATATCCCTTTCCCCTTCTCTCAATAGTTTTTCACACTTAGCTTATACCACAAAATTGCAGAGTACCGGTGTTGACATGCTTCATCAAACCATTTGGGAGTCAATAACAGTCATTTCCACTGATAATCACATATTTATCACTCAAGTTTCCTTTTGAAACAGGACTTGCTCTCAGGCAGGGCTCCATTCTGCACAGTGCTGGAAGAGACTGCAAAGCATGACAGGAGCGCAGGATATTACTAGCTGTGCCAAGCACATGGTGAGATCCGACCAAAGGATGGCGGACAGGTATTCTCCCTCATTCCAGCACTGTCCGGTGCCATAGTTGTCAAAGTGCACTTATTTTCATAGGCCCTGGAGAGTTGTCTCTTTTCTTTTCCCTTTTTTAATTGAGGCACAGAGTGAACAGGGGAGTTATCAGCAAGAGGGCCAGCTGAGTGAGGTTGGTGACCTGATTTCAAGCATACTGGGGGTACTCTGTGACCCCTGTAATTTTACTGCCTCCTGAGTTATCGCTTGTGATTTTCACTGGAGTGAAATGATACATCAGGGAACAGTAAGGATTCCAGCAGCCCACAGACAGGCAGAATACAAAGTACCTACCAAAACAGCTGCTGTACCTCTGGCAAAGATATATTTTTTAATCATTTTGAATGAAGACTCCAAGTGCCTATCCAGATCCCCTAAGGCTTTGTTAATTGAATGCTACAGAAGGGACTTCTTTTTTTTCTCCCCCACAATCGTGGGCCTAGGTCACAATGCAGAAGCTCCACAGGCTTCTGTACCGTAGCTCTCATGGAACTTAATCCGGATTCAAACATCCTCTCTTTGGAGTTGTGGTATGGTGCTCATTCCCTATGAAGACCTGTCTTCCTTAACAAGCATACAAAAACCACTTGCTTGCTCCAATGATGCTGTGTTCAGTGGAGTCCCAGCAAATGCAAAGTGGTTGTAATCTCAGGTAACTTCAACACAGTGCCCCAGAGACTGGACTGTTTTATAAAAATGGTTTCATTAAAAATATTAATCAAGAAGAAGCTCGTGTCAGAAGATAGATTTTGTGGAAAAAGAATGGAAACAGGATAGATATACTCTTTTGGGTGGAATTTCAATGTGCACAAAAACCAGTTACCTGCAGGGTTTGACCCAGTCTTTAAGTTCATCACGGCTATCTTAAAGTAAAAGCAAACATGAAATTTAAAATATATGCTACATTCTGCTTTCAAGTTAAAAAAATGCCACCTTTTTGAAAAACTAGTGAAGTCCTGTTTCATTTCTTGCTGGAAAGAGGAAAATAGTCTATTTCAAATCAGCTGAAAAGAGCAAAAGGTAAAGTGACAGAACAGAGAAGGTTACATACACTTCCCTTTACATGGAGATAAATGTATTGAAAAACTTTAACCAAGACACTTCTGGCAAGATTTCTTGCTTGAATTGAAGATGCATTTTCTATTTAAAAAGTTTAGGCAAGGAAGTTTTGACTGAGTGCAGTATTCGTACACCTTTTAAAAACTGCTACAAGCTGAAGATGTAATTCCAAATCCCCCTGGAAAAGTCCTATAAAATTATTATCAAATAAATAGAATTGTATAGTAATGCCAGGAAACCATCTGTGAAATTGAATGGAGAATGAGTTCCCCGATAGCAAATGCAGGAGTCAAGGCAAAAAGTGCAGTAGAAGTTTGTCCCCTCCAAAATGTGAATATTTTTAATCATTCAGTGAAAGATTTCTTTCTTTCTAGCAGATTAACATGTGAAGAATCTCTGCACCAAGTGTGTGTGCTGAATTCCTTATAATTTTAAAAGAAGAAATACAATCCAGATGATACCAGTGATGGCTTCTTTCTTGTTCAAGTCGTTGCAACAGAGTATTGTTTGAATTCTGAGATTGCTGACATGCTTGCTAACGATTGCTATTGCACAGCAGTTTGTAACATGGGCACCTGTTTTGCCCATTCACCCATTTTTCCAACAACGGATTCATTGAACCAGTGACCTACAGCTCATCTGAAACAGAAGTGACTCTGATGGCCTAATGCTGTCAACAAGAGTTGCTGCAGGGCCTGACGTGAAGGTGGAACAGATTTCTACGTGTCCCAAACAAGCAGATCAGAAGCTACTCTACAGAGCACAGGCAATAGAAACTATCAAGGATGCAGCTTTGTTGTGATAGTTGGTCCTTCTGATCAGAACTAAAACCAAGTTTTCTAGTATAAATTTGTGTGAACTTTCCCTCCCTCCTGTCCCCTCTGGTGGCCCTGCAGAGACTTTTGTCCCTTTCAAGTTAAAGCCTTAGGGTTTAATTATTAGTATGTCAAGCAGAGCTTTCACAGAGGTAAAGGGGGAGTGCAGAGGTGAAGGGGCTGGAAACATCCTGCCTCAGTATGGCAGAGGCAGCAATAACACTTCCCTCATTTCCCACCTTAGCTGACTACGCTTCCACAAAACAGCTGGCTGGGGACCCAGGTGGCCTATGGTCCTGATCATACCCAGCTCTCTTTGGAGGGTGCAAAGCTGCTTTTGCACCAGGGGCCTCACTGTGATCTGGATATAGGAGCACTGATACTACATGCAAAAACACTGTGGGGAGCAACAGGTAGCTTTGTACACGCATACATCCATGTGTGTGCACACACATGCTCCCTGGGGCAGAAACATCTCCAAGTTCTTTTGACCTCTTAGTGCACCTTTCCATTTGGCTCCTTTTAAAGTCCAAGGCTTATGCTTTCAATTTTGGCACAAGATGAGAAACAAAATAATCAACCTCATTAGTAGGCAGCTCGCCCCTGTCTCCTACCACCATGCCATTTACATGCTACTCGCCCTTGTAATATCGCTGTATGGATCAGACAAAACCCCACTATTTCATTGCCTTAAACAGGAAAATGTTTTCAACTCCCCTACACGTTCTTGCCTAGTTCATGGCTTGATTTAATTTTACAGGGCAAGAGCTGGAACAATTATCTGATTCTTCATGTACAGTAGGCTTTCAGTGGTCATTTCTGAAGTTTTACTGGTTCGTAACCTCTGTAATCAGAAGACCCAGTTAAAAAAAAAAGAAACTAAGTGAACAGGCAGGAATCTGTTCATATTATCCCTTCCTAGCTGTCCAGGCTTTCATCCTCTTTTCTCCCACACATGCCCTTATTGCTCTGCTACTCACCCACCAATGAGGGTCTGTCAATGGCAGTGAGAGGTCAACATCAAAGCACTTTTACAGCTAGCAGCTTGCAGCTAATGCTGGCATTATGGAGAGAAATAGAGGGAGAGAAAGAGAAGCATAGGGATTGAATGAATGGCCCTCTCATATAGAAAGAGACCAAAGAATAGAACAAAACCTCCTATTCTCCCACTCTTTATAATACTCCTGGGCCGAGTGTGCGTATGTGGTACACAGCTGAGTTTGAACTGCATTAGCACTCTTTCAGTTTACAAACAAGAGGCCTAATTTAGAAGAAAAATCTCCTATCTGATTATTTCTTTGTGTTCACCCATGTGGTAAAAAATGTCTGTACAGAGAAGGAAGGGGGGCTACAGAGGTGGCTTATTAACTTCTTTGGCTGTATCATGATTGTGAAGGGCAATTGGGAGATCATTATTCATCCATAATTTTCAGGCTCAAGGAAAAAAATAGTAGTAAAACAGTCCCTCAAAAAAAATTTAAATATGGATTACTATTTTTCTGAAGGAGGTGGAAAGACCATGGGTCAGTCTCACACCAACTGTATGATATAGTCTTATCCCCTGCCCACACAAAAACCCAGGAATTATTTTTGTCCCATGCAATTGACATTGAGATTGGATGTCTTCCTATAAAGACGTTATGGCCTTGGTATAGTGAATTTCACAATTCGATGAAATTACCGCCTCATGCTAGGTAGATAATTGTAATCATCCCTCCTGGCTCACCAATCTATAATTCTGTAGCAGGGGGGAAGGGGATTCAAAGCTTGTATGACTGCAAAGAGACTCTAGCAGCAGGCTTAGGGATGAATATTGTTTCCAGGATTGACAATGAGTATTATTGGATTTTTCTCCCTTCTCTGGAGTCTGGGACATACCATCCTTTTAGCATCACCTGGGTATGTAATTTAACAAATTTCCTGCTCCTATGGGGAAATTAAGTTTTGGCAACATCTTTGATCTCTTCTGCACCTTTCTAGTGACAAATCAAAGTGACAGTATTTATCTTTTACTACATGCGTTACTCTTGTAACAAGGAGCCTCAGGAAAAAAGGTGCAAAAAGAAGTTATACTTATTTCACATCTCTGCAGACTACACTATTCCTAAAAGACCGTATGTGATCTTCTTGAAGTGGCCAAGTGAAGACCTATAGGGCCTTTAGGGGAGAGAAAGGCAAACTAAAAGAGACACTGGGAAGAAGGTCACTAGTTTCTCACTTCCACTAGTGCCTGAGGTTGCTTCAATTGCCACTGAATTGGACATCTGGATATACCATCAGCATACATCAATGCAGTGTAACACATCCAGACCCAAATTCTCTCCAAATCAGGGATTTCTGACAGCAAGAGTTGGTTCATATCCATGCCTTAGCAAATGATTTTTACATCTATAACTGGGACTTACATCTGCCCATGCAGTAGATATATATAAATGCATCATCCTACCTGAAACAGTCTCTACTCTGCACAGTTTTACATCAGGGGTAGCTACAGGGATACAAGAAGGGACACAAAGGAAAAATCTTAATGCCTTTGAAAGTTTCACCATGTGTTTTCTTCTAGAATTTAGGATGCAGAGGTCACAGAATGACTGGAAATTTCACAAGTGATAGATACTGAAAAAGCCCTGATCTTGGAGACTAACCTGAATAAAGTATTAGTGATCTTGTTAAACAGCTGGATTGGTCTGCGTCTGCTGGGGGACTTAAGTACCCTCCAAGTTTGACATGTAATGAACACTAAGACTCGCCTTTCAAGAATAAATATGACAGATCTTAATCGTGCTAGTATCCACTACTTACTGCTTAAAAAAAAATCACAATGAGACAAAAAAAAAAGTAAACTGTAGCATAAATATGTCTGTGACATGTAATGGCAGGGTGCCTTGATGCCTTTTGAATATTAATGCTTTTCTATTTTAATATGGATTTTTTCATGTTGAGTTTTGTAGTTATTACTTCATACATTTTTGAATCAGAAATCAGCATCATCAGCATTAGACAAATCCATTTAATTTTTCCCCTGTATCTTCTCACAGGACAATATGTAACAGGATACTTATCTTGCACAAAGGCCTGCAGTTTATGTTGACCAAGACAATGAATGTGCAACTTAGTTCATTATATACTGATTTATTTTAAACAGAAAGCACACTCTGTAACCTCACAGAACTGTGTTCCAACCATGTTGGGTAAATGGGAGAACTGCAAGTCCAGAAATCAATGAACCAAAGACTGCTGGATCAAAATTGGTGTTAATTGGTGGATAAAAGAATGACAACACAGGATCTCCCGCCTACCCTTTCTGGGAGTGCAAAACACCTATCCCTAGGCTATGAACTAAAAAGGGCTGAAAGGATTAATTGTATTATTGTCCTTTGGGAATAACTGTATTGGCTCTTTGAGCTCAGCAGAAGGAAAGCAGATAAAGGATATAATTATTATTACTACTACTGTTTTGCGCACTCAGTCAAGACTAAGCCTGCCCATATAAATCTAATGGTTTAAAGTCTTTGCCATGACATTGATCTGTTCTGGAAGTCCACATAGGAGCAGTAAGAAGCAGCTTAAGCAAGGAGTAGATTTGGGAGCCAGTATACCAACTCAAAACTTTTATTTAGTTTCTTGAAGATGGCTGTGATGGTTCATGAGTTAGTGCATGTTCATAACTATAGACTGTTTCAGACAGAAAATAAGGACAAATATTTAACCTTTGTAAGGGAACTAATTTACTGGAAATCTAACTTTATGAACTAGAGTTATTTATAACTCTGATACACTGCAATCAGCATAGTATAATGAGATCACGTGAATGGCTGAGTTGTCTTTAACCTTTGATTGTTTAAAAGTGCAGATATTCATTTGTACTAAGGATTAGTGATGATGAACATCGAAATGAAGCTGAGTATCACCAGGCACAGGCTTGTATAGAGTATGTCCCTGAAGTGAAGGTAGTCCCCTCCCCTCCAGCTTCTACCCCCAAGATTTCTTTCATTCACAGTAATTCAGTTGTAGTCTGTCAAAACACTGGAAGGGACACATATTTCAAATTTATCTGTAGGGATTTTGTAATGCTAGAACAGAGCTTTTTCACTTTGCCAAAAGATATCTCCTGAGAGAGGTCTGTTCATGTTACACACTTTTAAAGCAATTGTATTAAAATGTCATGTGTAAAATACACTTTTAAAGTACATTCTCCCAGATAAAAATATCTCCTGCGTAGTAGATGCATATTAGTGCAATACACAGAGAAAATTCAAAAGTTTCATCTCTGCAGGGTCATTCCTTGACATTGTTTTTGCAATTCCAGTTCTCTGGCAAAAGATGCCAGCTAGTAACTAGGGGAGGATAACTCTTACTGGTATTTTTTGGTTAATTAAGCAGACAAAGCTGATTACATTGCAATGGGTAGCAATTCCAGCCTTCTGAAGACTTGCAAGCCATCCCTGGATTAAATTTTAAAACAGTTGGGACTTCACATGTACCAGTGAAGTAAACCACTTACTCCTGTATCATTAAACCCTTAATAAGTGCAGAAGGTGAATCATAGGGTAGTTATGTAACCTGTCCAAAAATTACAGAAGACAGGGCAAAAAGACTAAAGATCATAAAAGTCCCAAACACGCTCCTCAATGAGAAGGCTTGCAGGGTCATGCATTACAAATACTGTCACTTCGCACAGCTTTACTTCTCGTACCTGAAAGTATTTGCTAATTTTGCAGGCTACTGCAACAGAGTTTACTGACCAATTTCATGATGAAACAACTGCATTTTCAAAACTACTGATTTTTATGTGAAAATAAGTGACTGTCCCACCCCAAAATAAAAAAAGTGCAGCAACAAGTCGAGATACAGAAAACATTCTTGACCAAATAAATGTTGTTTTTGTTTTTTTTTTTTCTCTAGGTCTGCTCACTTTCATTAATACTACTCAGGATTTGAACCCTGTTCTTTAGAGAGGAAAAGCTTCTTCACTATAAGGATATTAAAACTAGCCAGTGTATGCTGCAAACATTGAATTTTTCATCCATTAGGAACATCTGCCTGTTCCAGGAGGGATATCAGAAAACATGTCCAGGCAGAAACACAAATTGAGAAAACGTCTGTGGCAGCATATGAAATAACCACAACAGGATAAATAATAAAATATTTACCATGACACAGTAAGTCTCCCTCACCATGGCAGTGTAGGGCAGCCTCTCCAGCAACATACTTCCAACATGAAGTCATGGAAGTGGTGTCAGAAGATGGTTTATTGTAAGTTACGGCCTGGATTGCCATATATCCACTACACCTCCAGGAATCTGAACTCTGAAGTCATTTTGAGGTAGAGTTACATCTAGAAGAAAGGATATCTTCCCTGGGAGATAAAACAATACAGCTCTTCTATGCTTTACAGATGTAGTGAGAGGAAAAAAAAAATTGGAAATGGACATCAAGCTGGGGAAAAATTTTCTGAAACCAGAAAGCTTTTTCCAGAAAAGTCAAATAAAAAGGCTTGTTTCTTGAGCATTAATACTGACCCTGTCCCTTCTTTGGCCTTTAAACTGTAGTGCAGAGTCTGTTTCCAATTTTAATTTCATCTGCTCTTATCACTTTGATTGAAATATGCAAAATCTTTCCCATCTATTTGATCACCGTGGTGTGTGCTATGGCTTGCACAGAACGTGCCAGCAAGAATAATGTCAATAAACACAGTCAAATCACAGTCACTACTATAGCAGTATTCTATTACTCTGAATACCTTTCCCAGGCCTTTCTTCTTCTTCTTCTTCTGATTGCAGAATTTGAGGCACCCAAAATAGCAGCTATTCCTAATCTTTCTCTGAATTGCCTTAGCAGCAGTGCCCCACCAGCATTACATTTTAACAGACTGAAAGGCCATGTGCCATTTAAGTGTAAACAAATTAATGCCACGGAGCAGTGAAAGCCAAATTAAGATTTTCAAAGTTAGAAATGTTGATGTTATTTTTAAAATAGAAAATGAAATTTGTTTTTTTTCCCCAGAGGGGAAAGTAGACTTCTCTCTTCCTTTTCTTCCAAGTCTTAACTTTGATAGAGCTGATCATTGGCTGAAGAAGGTAAAAAGGCCCATGCTTATCCTTAAATACACCTGTAAAGTGGCACCCCTGTGGCACAGTTGTATATCATTGTCCCCTCTTACAGTATACATGGAAAGACTGAGTGATTTCCTCAAAATTACACAGGCTATTGGCATCAAAACTTTTAGACAAATCCAAAATTGCCATATTAAGCTGCACCCTATTTTTCTGGAACAAAGCCACTATGCATAGTTTTCCCTGAGGAAATAAATTACAATTAAATAAAAATGGAATGAATGAGGGAAGAGAAGCCTAAATATTAAACTATGTGTTGGAAGAGAATACAACGTTTTGGCTGATTCCACTGTGTCTATAAATTACAGCATAACGTAACGTATCATGTCTCAGATACAAGAACAGCATTGAAAAGAATAATTTAGCTTCTTATACACAGAGTTAATGATGAATTACCATTTACATGTTTCATCATTCACTAGTACATATGGCTATAATTCAGGAATCGTGACAGTACAAAATCTATTACTCTAACAAAAGATTTGTATCAGACAATTATCTTGATGGTTCCTGTCTTGTTCTTGGAGTAGCAGTGTATTCAGAGAGCAATGTGAGTTATCTGCCAGCTCTGGAAGTTCTTAGACACCAGTGAGTCTCCCTCTTCAATCATAAAAATGCAGAAGAAAAACTAATGTTATTTTTATGTGTAACTTAAGAATGCTCACATTCCCCTCTCTCTGCTCAAAGAGGCTGCAGTAAACCACTCATCTAGCCTATTCTTTTTGTTCTTTTAAGAGGATTCCATGGGCTGCATTTCTACCTGTGTTTTTCTTCAACTTTTATGTGTTATACAGTCAGTTTCTGGCAATTCTTCTCTGCAAAAAGTAACTGGCCTGTTTTTGCCAAAGCATATTACATTATGATGTTACAAATCGGACTCTGAAGGTCATTAATTCACAATTTAATGTTGTATGGGATAGTCATTTTTTTATTCCCCATACTTTATACAACCATAAACCAAGAGAAATGTTCAAATTAACACTTTAATCCCTGAATATGATGCGTACATTCACAAAGGCCTGTATCAAAAGCCATTTCTTCCAGTAGAACACAAGTAAACATGTTATATACCATAGGGACGTGGAAGAAAGCCGTGAAATATTCTAATCTTGAATTAACTGTTGACTCATTGTGCAAGCTTTCCCATGCCATTTAGCCTCCATAAATCTAGCTATGAGACTTCAATGGACACAAAACAAATTATGCCCAAATCCAACTGGGCCTATCTGGTTTCTGTCATGGTTTGACATCACCTGCTTCATTTTATAGCTCAACTCACACTAGCAACCCATATCCAAATTCGTGCAATCTCATCTGTGCTACAAAGTCCATAGAGAGAAGACCCATCTCTTTGTCTAGGTTTTTCAATAACTCGGTGAAGCTCTTTCTAGACATAAATTTTCCCTCAATACCAACATACATCTTGCTATTTTGATCCTCTAGCCTGCTCCATGAAGAAGATATGAAATATTTCTGAATGTGGTCTCAACTTCCATTTAGTAAAAAAAACTTTGCTTCTTGGACCAACTATGAGAATCAAATGTATTTATTGACATCGCCTCTTATTTCCAGTGTCTTATCTAAGAAGTTTTCAGTGAGTCTGTCAGATTCCTTGATTAAATCATATGCCTCAGCTTTGAGCCTGTTTTTCCCTCAGTTGACATCTTGCCCTAAATACAAGCTTCTGCTTAGGGCTACCTCTTCCTCATTCAACCTGTCAATCCTAAATTTATCAAAACCCAAGATGTGGATACCCGTTTAACCTATTTATCCACATTAGATAATTCTTGACTTCTCCCCAGGGAATATTTCTGGGAAGCATTCCACTCTTTTGTCTGCTTATTAGGCTTCAAGGTTGTCACATTTATGCAATTCATCTGTACTTCTGATTTTCATTTCTTTCAGGAAATGATAATTCATTTGTTGAGTTCTGACTCAGTTAAGACAATGTCTACAGGATTCAAAAGCTCTCCTGCACCCAGCACCAAGGCTCCATTTATGAAGAGAGTTTGAGATTTCTTTGCTGTAGCTGAAGATTCTGCCTTTCCAACAACGGGCTTGACTCCCTTCTGAATTACACTTGATTTTATTTCCGTTATTGGAAATTCAACAGATTGACAGTCAACTGATGATGGAAGAATTGGGACCTTCATAAATGCCTAGATCTGGAGACAATCTTTACAGTTGTCGCCACAATTTAATACTTAGAAAAGCACATTAAAACATCAGGTGGGTATGAATACAGACCTTGGAGTCAAACCTCCAAAAAAAGGGGGAGTTACTCTGCTTTTACTGCTTGTATAGTTACACACAGTGGGAAAAGATGCAAGAAGGCTTGACCATCACCCCCCTCTCCCCTATTATCATCACTTCTCTGCTCTGTCACTGGAAACAGATTTGTAACATTGGCTTATGCCATTCCCCAATTCAAATCCAAACTGGATACAGTTGAGGTCTCAGCCTACCTATCAAATACACACAGATACAATTAATAATCCTACTAAATATGATTTAACTGATTTTTCCATTAGACAATCTTACAGAGTGAAATCAGTGAAGAAGGGGCGCATTTATCTATAAAATAACTATGCTAGTTCTAAAGATAGTACATGCATTGCATCAGGAATAAATCTGCACAAAGGTGTTTTGCCACAAAAGTCTTCCTGCCTGTCTGGAAGTATCTGGAGCCCTATCAGCCTTTCATATTGCATATTACATTCCCAGGATATGTCAAAGTGTCACACTTATAGACACATAAGTGAAAAAAAATTAAGAGCTTTTTGGATCTATACATTTTAATATGTAACAGTACCTTTCTCATCTGGACTTGCATATGGAGCTATGACAAGCAGCTCCAACAAGCTATCTGTACGCAAGCTATTGTTCACAGTGCCCATTAAAGTGGTGTTTAACTGTTATTTACATGTTATCAATATATTAACTGTGGAACAAAGTAGGAAGTTATAAGAAAGTGAGCAGGAAAATAGCATTAGAAGGTAAAGCCCAGACTCAGGAAAAGGTTACAGCCTGTTAAGCAACAGGCAGTCATCATGGTCATGGGCTGAGTTAGCCCTGGTCTCGTAAAGAGCACAGACGTACACGGTTATCACAGATCAGCAGCAAGAACTCGTAAAATCCAACTCTTAATTCCCAAACAAATATGTCCATCATGCTAAATGGAAGTAGGTATGTGGCAGTATGCTTCTGTGATTTTAAAAATTCATTTGAAAGACTAAAAATAGCTTCTAGACTACATTAAAAAAAATGTGTTTCTATGTTGTTCTTTGTGACATGCGTTACTTCACTTGCAGGAATGTTGCAACACTGTCCATCTTTATGAGATTACAGAACACAGAAAACACGTGGGCAAGACTGGTCCCCTTTACATGAAGGCTTCCCTGCACCCATCTGGCAACATAAATAAAGCTTACTAGTGAGGATAGATGACACTCAACTCCAGGCCCTTTACACTGCTAGACGGGTACAAAGCAAGAAGCCAGTGTCTAGTGTTCGTCTGACAAGAAGCTAATCTATTTTTGTTTATAAAACCTTGTGGCAGATTTTTAGAATAAAAAAACCCAAACCCCCAGATACTTGTGCCTACTGGAAGAGAGCGAGCTGAAATAGTGCTGAAGACTGTTGAATCTTCCAGGACATTAATAACCAAGAACCACTAGAAATAACCATGGTAACAAACAGTGGCTAAGTACAGTACAATCACCCTGATTACCATAGAATTAGCACAAAACAAATGTTTATTTTTCCTAAATACGTGTATTATGATGATGATGATGTTAGTAACTACCCCAAATTACAGCGTATTTGCCCAAAATGCCAATGGCATTGCATTAAATGCTTTGCTCTGCACTTGTTTTCAGACTTGCTTGTAGTAATTTCTGTAAGAAGTGTATTTATAATAGCCTCTTTCCTCACTTTTTCCCACCCTGTCCCCCCTCCCTGACTCTCTACCAGCTCCACTAATTTGAATATCAGTTGGATTCATTGATCACTTCACAGCTGACTGCAACACTCTTCTGACATTAGTCATTGCACCGTTAACCTTTTTATAAGGCTCTTGCCTAGCAGACAACACAGGCTGGATTTTAGTTTACGCTCAGGGACTGTGTACTCAGGGAATTTTACTATAATAAATGAAAATATGAATTTAAACCAATAGACTGTGCAGGGTTGGGTTTAAGTGCATTGAGGGGAAAAAAGGTACTATGAAGTAGAAGTGTTGGTAGCACAATGGGAGGGACTTCTGTTTGCTTTTCCTGAGCCTTTATGTGTCTAATCCCACTTCTTGGCTTAATTCATCCTGCAAATGATTCTGGGATGACATCTGAGTTTGCTGCTGGGCTTACCTCACTTCCACTGACCCGTTCTTCATGCTTGCTGGATCCCAGTAAGCACGTCTGGGAGGTGAAAATGGCAAAGTGTCCTAGTCACTGTTTTGGCTGGGCTAGTTTGTCTCCCCAGATGAACACAGCACCAGTCAAACAAGCACTAGGAATGATGGACTAAGCTGTAATGTAAATCACTTAAATTACTTCAACTTAAAAGTTAAAGTGACAAACTTCCCAAGACAAATATTTTTGGGAATTGCAGGGACCACAAAAACTCTAGTAACACAGGTCTCCTGATTTACCAGTGTACTAGTGCTGGTGTAAATTCATGTTTTTCTCATAAGTATGCTGAATAGTCCCATTACATTGTCAAGTGCAAAGAAACCCCCACTAGGAAAGAATCCAGCCCAAAGCCACATGTGGTTCTGCCAGCTGGGACAACGAACCATCAAGCAGGGATTGACACTGAAAGGATCCTGAAAGTAAAACTAGAGGACTGAGGCAAAGCTGTTGAACCTGTCAGCTAAGATCTAGAATGAGATTATCACACTGATTGACAGACATTCGATGGACCTGATCCCCTTATTACATTCACCTTATGTCAGTGGAATTGCATTAACTAAAATGTAATGACTCCACATTTATACTGCTGCCAGTGAGAAGGAAAAAACCCCACAACAAAACAGGTGTTCTACGCACAGCCTTACACTTGGTGTAAGTGCCTGAAACTCTGCTGCAGTTGACAGAGCTAGTCTCCTTTGCACCTTCTAAGAGATTTTACATGTGTACATATGGACATTACAGAACATGTATTCTGTAGTTTTCATTATTCAGTATGCATTTCTTTGCAACAAAAGTACCCACATACACATACGGGCACATGCACAAGCAGATAAGAGTTCCATCATTAGACACATCCACCGTATGTATTAAGATTCCCAGAAAGTTGAAGTTAAAATCTAGTCACAGGCTATCAGGCTCACATCAATGTGAGCCGTAATGACAGCTGGCACTCGGCTGTTTTCAAAACCCGCTTTTACAGCATACAGCACCATGCTTCGACACGCGATTGAAGTAATTAGCTGCCGAGCGGCTGAACGTACCCCGCAGAGCACTGGTGTCTCGTCTGACACATCTGGGCACAGAAAGTAATTGAAACAGCTGCTTCTACCCATATGGCAGCAAAAGCTGGTGGTAGAGAGCCTGCTGGCTAGGCTGTACCAACCTCAGACAAATTAGCCATCATTAATCCCAGAATCTGACCAGCATACACACAGCCACTAATCAAGACATCTGGGGGAGGGGTGCTGAGTGGGAAGGGGAGAAAGGACTGCCAGGGAAGAAAGGGGCCATTTAAGATTATTCTTAATGACAACAAAGTGTGTGGGGAAAAAAAAAGCCTAATACTTAAATAAAAAAGCAGACCACCACAGCCCTTCCTCACCAACACTTTTCTCAATCAGCTTGTCTAGGTGGCTTCTCCCACACTGTTCATTAGAGGGCTGCTAAAATAGCAGCATTGCTTTCTGAAAGTGTCATGCTGATATATGCACACGTCTGGCATCACACAAAGATTATAAATAGCGGCGTGCAAGCTAAGAACTTGGGGTATTTTTACATTGTGGTGAATGCAGCAGTGAAGCTAAGGCTGTGGGTGAAAACTGGACCTCCCCTCGTATGTAGGTACTCGAGGTACGGCCTCCTGTTCTGCAGGCCTGAGCGTGGGGCAAGTAGACACGTCTGGGCCCTTCCCTTTCACACCTGTAATACCATTCTCAGCTCTGAACTTTCTTACCTGCAGTGAAGTTGTACAAAGCAATGTAGCTCTTCTTGGCATTGTAAAATCCAGTGTGCAAGTGGGAGGAGAGGGAAAACTCACACCTCATAACCACAGACTGCCATGAAGGCTATTAGTTTGTTTTGGGAGGAATAGATCACATGAAGCCTGTGGTATTGTGTTACATGTTTCTATTACTTTGCATCTAATAAGGTAGGAGTCCTAAATCTGATTTTTTTTCCTGTTGCTGGGGTATTTATGCTGTGCCTCTGGATTCCCTGCAGCCTTTTGTTAACAGC
>NW_010144340.1:0-365 GCF_000699245.1 Pterocles gutturalis
CCCCAGGGCACGCGCGCGCCTCCCCCCCCAGCCAGTCACACAGCCATTTGGTAAACGGTTTAATTAATACACGGAAAGGGCCACCGCTGGCCTGAGCTGGAGTTCCCCCGCTGCTCTGCTCGGCTGACCGTCTCTCGTCTCTCTCTCCAGCGATCGCCAGGCCCGTGCCTCTCCCGGCCACGGCCCTCAGGAACGCACTTCAGCCAGAACCGAACACCACCCCTGTCCAACCGGGACCAAAGAGCCCCTTTGGGGATGGCTGATAACATGCTCCCAGCATCATCCCACGCCCTGGCTCCAGCAACACCAGCGCCAGGTTCTTCTCCCCACCCACTTCAGCCTGTGCTCTCCAGACCCGCAGTGGC
>NW_010144341.1:0-3186 GCF_000699245.1 Pterocles gutturalis
AGGGCGGTGTTGGGAGGGAGGTGACGCCAGGGGACCGTGCTGGTGACGTGGAGCCCCGCCGGGCAGGGGTGCTGCACCCGGCAGTGTCACCGCGGGAGCTGGAGGGGGACGGGCTGGCGGGACTGGCACCGGCCGCAAAAAACGAGGAGCACGACCTTTGAGGCGGGCTGCGCTGTGTTTGTTTTGCTTTTCTGAGCACCAGAGTTTAATTTTTTTAAAATAGGAAGCCGCTTTATGGTTTGGATATTTAAACAGTTATTAACCGAATGACAATTAACAGATTGCACAGACAGATTTTTCTTTTCAAAACCTCTGAAATTGAGTACAGTTTGCAAAACTATCACGGCATAGTAATGACAATGAATTTTGATTTCCCGGAACTGATATTAGACTCCTTATTAAACTATGTGCATCTGCTTTTAATTTACTCCAAATAATTGGAAAATGCAATGAAGCTTTCCAATTAAAGCACGGCTTTATGCTGTTTAATAATACCCCCATAATATTATAGCTTATGAAGTGACAGGTGAGTTGGTGTATGAATAAAACATAAAGGCAGCAATAAGGGACAGAAAACCGGAGACAGTTGTTGGGGATTTTAAATGCTGGATGTAATTTGCATATATTAATCTCTTCTTTTCAGCCTTATCAGGCGTTCTTCAGTATTTGAAGTTAAAATAGCGTTGACAGGCGGGAGTACGCTTAGTTTTTTCAAGGATTTATTACTTGTATAATTTCTGATCTTTAATAAGCAGATATGACTGATCCTCATAGTTCTATAGAAATCGGTTAATTGTTCCAGATGGCGTGTACTGATTATGCAAAATTACTTTTCACACCATTTTTTTTTTCTGATGGAGTTTGGAGTAAAATTAAATTTTTTATAGCCTTCTTATCATGCTGTTTTACAGTGGTTTTTGCACAGCAGTTGAATTTAATCTACTATATTACATTGACCAGCAGAGTTATTCTAATGTAGCATTCTGTGATTTGACAAAGAATAATAGAACACATTGCTCATTGTTCGTTACTGTGCTGCTAATAAAAAGGAGTTCTAGTGCAGAAAACCAGGCTGTTATTTATGAAGAATGCTTAATTTGCACAGTTAAAAATGCAAAATTGTTACAATGAGATGTTCTCTCCTTTGGATAGAAGACTTGGGCAGAACAAATGAAAATAGTCTTGTTGCTACAGATTTCATCTAATAAAGAAGGGTTTTTTAAATGCCTGGTGTGGCTGGGCTGTATTTCATTGGGAGGAGCACTCATCCAGGCAGCACGCTCTGACTCCTGTCAAGAGGTGTCACTGGTGCTTTCCCTGATTATCGTCATCCGGATATCTCAATGGCATAATTTCATAATTGAAAACATTTATAAAGGTTGTTGGGCTTCATTTATCTAATGAAAAGCTGTTTATACAAAATAAACCCCACATAAAGCTCTCTTGCTAATGAGGTTATTGCGACTCGTTTTGGCGGTGGCTGGGCTGTGGGAGGAGGTGTCCCACTGCCTCGCTGTCCCGGCCGGCGTGCCGGGTCCCGGCGGCAGGCGCACCCCGGGCAGAGGTTCCGGCGCAGGCAGGATGCTGCGATGGGTGTTCACACCCTGCCGCGGGTTTGTGCAGGAGGAATTTTGGGCCCTGGTGAATTCTGGCATTGTGTCCCGTCCCTTGCGTGCCGCAGGATGCTCCGCTTGGGCAGCGCTGCCGTCTTCCTCCCGAGGAGGCTGGGGTGAGTTTGCTCCACTGTCCCCCCCGGGCCAGCCGCAGCGGGCGTCCTCCGCGCGGGGTCCTGCCTGTCCCTCGGGCTGGGCTCTGTCCTGGGGTCTCTGCCGCCTCGCTTGGACCTCTGTGGAGGGGCTGAGCCCAAAGCAAAACTGCAAATGTTTAAAAAATGACCTTGTGGTTAATGGAATTAAAATCTCCAATTAAATTAGAAAAGTGGGGATACAGTAAATGGACTTTTATAAAGAGTGCTTATTTTTAACTCAGTAGAAAAAAGACAAGTGATTAACTCAGTCATTAGAAAGATCAAAATTTCTTCCATCTCCTGTGGAACCAGAAAATTGTTTTGTGCATACTCTTACATATATACAAATAACACATATGGAGACAACTAATGGCATAAATCAGAAATTATTAGAAAATATTTGTTCTAATGAAGTAATAATTTGGTAGTAATGCATTTCATCAGCATAGCTTAAGGCTGCATTAAGTGGACAGACTTTATATGGGTTCTCTAATTTTAATCTTCAAAATGCTATCTAATGTCTCATTAAGACTTGCCTATAATGTATCTTAAGTACAGTCATTAAATATAGTTTAGGGAGATTTATGTTCAGATATTGCTTAAAGATGTTTTAATAGGCCCATTTACTCTGATGATATTAACGAGCTCTTAACACATATTAAGCTGCTAAACCTAGTGGTGTTCCTCTCACTGTGAGCAAAACAACCCAGGAGCTGTAATGAATCGGCTGCTCCAGCCAGGCTGTTCGCAGCGACTCTGCAGACACCCTCTCCCGTCCGGCTCCGTAATCGCCGGGCTGTGTCCCCGCTCCGCTGGTGGCCCTGGGAGCGGTGCCTGGGCCCCGGTGAGGTCCGTCAGACCTGCGCATCGTGCGTGGTCTCCGGGGTGTGCGAGGGTTGGCAGGGGTTGGTGTTGCTCATTAAAACGGCAGGTGAACAGGCTGGACCGGTGTGAGCACCTGGGGTGTGTCAGGTGAATTCGGCAGTGTATCTACCAAAAAAAATGAATCAGATACTTTAAGGAAGGAGCTGAATACAGCCGAGCTTTTAGATAAATTCTGCTTTCTGATCCTGTAAAGTTAAGACGCAAGCATTGTAAATGTGATAATAAACTGTTCATTCCCCTGTTGTCACTTTAGTTCCAACTCAGAAAGTTATTGCAAACAAAAATCTCTGGTTTCATCACTCAGCTCTTCTTAACAAATCCTTCTGAGTTCAGAGACTTTATAATTAATAAATTGGTTTGTTAGAAGGAGATAATAGCAAATTTCTTCTTTTCATAATTGGACATTTCTTCCCTGTGGGCTAATGCGTGCGCGGCACTTGCATGCACAATAAGCTGCGCTTTTCAAGAGCCATAACTAGCTAATAAGTGCTGTGGTGTCATCAGAAAGTAATGGTTTGCTGATTAGCATAATTAATGACAAATGGGGGAGCGGA
>NW_010144342.1:0-519 GCF_000699245.1 Pterocles gutturalis
ACCAGTAAACAAACATTTTTGTGAGATATAAGAATTTTTTAAAGATTGGAGTTTTACTTGCTGCAAGGGTATTGAACGGCAAGAAAAACAGACTTTGCTTTTTCTGAACACAGACAAAATAAGAAAGTATGATCTTCCATGGAAACAAAACTGTTAGATACTTTTTTCTGTGTGCACCAGTCAGTAACTGGCTAAGCTTTGCATCTTAAAAAGTAAAATCTTTGAAGAAATAAATCCCATGCAACATTACTATGGAGGAGGTCTCAATGTGCTATTTGGCTGTCGACATGCAAGAACCTATAAAACGGGGTTTTTTTTGTCCCAAAGAACAGAACTACAAAAGAATTTGGGTGCCAGAAGATGGACCCAAGAAGAGAATCCATAGGATTTTTCCAAAACTGATGAGGTTGTTTGTTGTCTAACTAACTCAGTGAAATTAGTTCTGGGCTTAGAACTGCATTCATTAAATGTGATGGAGAAAGTACACTGATGGCACTTTCTTTTGCCATCATTTATCAC
>NW_010144343.1:0-1045 GCF_000699245.1 Pterocles gutturalis
CGTACCGAGCCACCCCCCAGCACCGAGGTCCTTGGCCCGGGCAGAGGCAAACCGTGTGTTTGCTGCCAAGGTGCAAGAACGAGCCCGTCCCCATTGCCATCCCCAGGCTCGGCAGGGACACTTGGCACCGCGCCGGAGCTGCCAGCACTGACCGGTTTGCGGAAGGGCAGGAGGATCTGGCGCCGGAGGACATGGAAGAAGTTGGCTGGAGTTGAGCAGTTCACGACGATCCAGTTGCAGTCGTAGAGCTGGCGCACGTCGAAGTCATCCAGTTTCTGTCTCGGCGGTCGAGGGGGTTTCAAGAAAACATAAGGACCCTCTTGGCCTGGCAGCTCCAGCAGCAGGGAGAGACCGGTTTGCGGAAGGGCAGGAGGATCTGGCGCCGGAGGACATGGAAGAAGTTGGCTGGAGTTGAGCAGTTCACGACGATCCAGTTGCAGTCGTAGAGCTGGCGCACGTCGAAGTCATCCAGTTTCTGTCTCGGCGGTCGAGGGGGTTTCAAGAAAACATAAGGACCCTCTTGGCCTGGCAGCTCCAGCAGCAGGGAGAGGACGGCACGCAGCCCTCCCTCCCTCCTCTCCACCTCCAGAGCACACAGGGACCCCCAAAGAGCTGGAAGAGGCTGTGGGGCTGTGCCCCCCACCTTGGGACAGCCACAGGGGTGGGCAGCAGCACGCCCCAATGCTGCTCTCGGGGCCATGTCTGCGGCACGCAGATGGAGACACAGCCTAAGCACCGGGTTCAGCCCCTTCCCCCAAAACCTCCTGCGAGCCCAGGACATCCCGCAGCAGCACCTCCTGCTCCCAGTTCAGTGACATCAGCCCCGACCGCAGCATTGTGCTGAGCCCCCCTGGGTGGTTTTCCCCCCCCTCCCCATTTCAAGGCTGCAGTTGGATCTGGGACACAGGAGGGTCGGGCTGAGCTCAGCATGGCCGCCACTCACGGGGAAGACATCGGGATCGTCGTTGCACATCTGCAAGAATCGCTCTGGGCGGGCGGAGGAGTGCTCAGGACCCTGGGGGGACAAAGCAGGGGCAGAGAGTGA
>NW_010144343.1:1061-1708 GCF_000699245.1 Pterocles gutturalis
GGGGGGTGGGCTGCCCCTCCGCGAGCAGTGCTCCCTGCCACTGCTGCCCCCCAGCTCTGTTCCTGGTGCTGGCCAGGCAAGGGACACCCCTGGGTACCTGCGAGCTGGGGGGGTCCTTACCATGCCCTCCATGCCGTGGGGAAGCAGCAGGACGATGCCGTTCTGCCTGACCCACTTGGCCTGCCCAGGACAGATGAACTGGTCGATGATGCACTGAGCAGTGTTGTGGAAATCCCCGAACTGGGCTTCCCAGAGCACCAGGGCGTTGGGGCTGGCCATAGCGAAGCCCAGCTCGAATCCTGAGGGATGGAAGAGAAGCGAGGGGGTTATCCTCCCAGAGCAGCCTCCCCCAGCCCGGGCAGCGGGCGCAGATCTCCTTGCTCACCGAGGACGCCGTACTCCGACAGAGAGCTGTTGCAGACGGTGTACGGAGCCTGGTTGGGCCAGAGGTGGTTCATGGGGATGCAGGTCCTCTTGTCCACGTTCTGGTCATGCAGGACATGGTGGCGATGGCTGGAAGAGGGGAAAGCATTAATCATAGAATAGAATCACAAAATGGTTTGGGTGGGAAAGGACCTTAAAGCCCACAGAGTGCCACCCCCTGCCATGGGCAGGGACCCCTCCCACCCGCCCAGGTTGCACAAAGC
>NW_010144343.1:2050-5915 GCF_000699245.1 Pterocles gutturalis
GCTCCGTGTCTGTCCTGTGCTGAGGACCCCAGAGCTGGGGGCAGCACTGCAGCGGGGGGTCAGCAGAGTGGAGCAGAGGGGGACAATCCCTTCCCATCCTCCCGTTACTCCATCGTCACCCTTTGGGTTCCTTCTGGAAAGGCTGGAATTGCCTTTACGACCCCCCAAAGCACAGCTTTACCTGAACGTCCCCCTCTCGACGTCCTGGCCGCTCAGGCGGATGTGGATGCCCTCCTTGAGCAGGGAGCCGAACGCCATGTACTCCGCCAGGGCCCAGTCCACCGTCCTGTTCTTCACCATCTCCCCGCGGGTTTTCAGAATACGGCTCAAACCTGCCAGGAGACAGAAGCCAGTTTGTAGCCGGCGTGGCAGGGAGCTCCAGTGACACTGTGTTTGTCCCACAGACTGACAGCCTGCGAACGCACCCGGGCACAGAGGAACGGATCCACCTCTGCTGGAGGCATGAAGCAGAGATGAGGAATCCTGAGTGTGGGGAAGGATCAGCTCCGAAGAGGAGCTCCTGCTTGCTTCACTTCCCTTAACCACAGCTCCCTTGTGAACTAATTCTCACACAGTCACAGAACGGTTTGGGTGGGAAGGGACCTTAAAGCCCATCCAATCCCACCCCCTGCCATGGGCAGGGACACCTCCCACTAGCCCAGGTTGCCCAAAGCCTCATCCAGCCTGGCCTTGAACCCCTCCAGGGATGGGGCATCCACAGCTTCTCTGGGCAGCCTGGGCCACTGCCTCACCCCCCACAGCATCAAAAAACCTTCCTTCTTATGTCCAATCTAAATTCTTTCAGTTTAAAACCCTCATCCCTTCTCCCATCCCTACAGACCCTGATGAAGTCTCTCCCCATCTTTCTCATGAGCCCCTTTATGCACCAAAAGGCCTCAGGAAGGTCTCCCCGGAGCCTTCTCTTCCCCAGGCTGCACACCCCCAGCTCTCTCAGCCTGTCCTCGCACGGGAGCTGCTCCAGCCTCGGGCCCTCTTATCTCCGTGGCTCCTCCGGCCCCACTCCAGCAGCTCCGCGTCTGTCCTGTGCTGAGGACCCCAGAGCTGGGTGCAGCACTGCAGGGGGTCTCAGGAGAATAGAGCAGAGGGGGAGAATCCCCTCCCTCGCCCTGCTGCTCACGGATACCGAAGCACCGAAACTGGTCCCTTCCTTCCAGGCCACGTTCCAGCCCTACCCCACATCTCTGGAACCAGCGCCCAGTCTCGCACAGCTTCCACAGGCTCCCACCTCCGTGGATAGTGAAATCCTCTACCGGCACCGAGCTGGCCACCTGACCGATGTGCGTCAAGTCCTCTTCGTTCAGGCCGGTGGAAGGGCAGGTCATGCTCCGGGGCTGTCCGTCCAGAGTGAAGAAACCTGCAGGAGAAGCCGTGTGTCCACCAGGCTGCGGGAGCTGTGCCCAGCTCCGCGGGAAGGGCTCAGGTCACAGACACCCTCCAGGAAGGGTGGGGATGCCAGGAGGGAAGAGCACCAGGAGGGAGGAAAATAGAAAATAGCTGCCACAGCCCAGGAGAAGCCAGGCTATCTGCTAGGGCTCTCCGAAATGCTGACTTACCAGGCCAGGGGGAGTCCAGCCAGTGCTTGATGTGCAGGATCTTTTCATCCTTGGACCTCGCATGGGCCTCCTCACAGATCTTATCGTACTTGGCAATTTCTTCCTGAAGGACAGAACCAGGAGGCAGAAAGGCATTAGCAAGGGGTCTCCAAACAAGGGTGCTGAGCCTGGGGACCTCTGTGTGAGCTTGCAGGGGTGCTGGGGGGCACAGCTGGTCCCCAGAGCCGGGGAGCCCCAGGGCCCCACAGCTCAGCTGCTGTCCCAACCAACACCTTGAACACAACCCTAAAGATGCTGTAAAGCGGTACCGGGGCAAGTGTCCCTGTCTGGGCTGGGACAGAGTGAACTCTTGTCCCAGCAGCGGGTGTGAGGCTGTTGGGTTTGGGCTCAGCAGAAGCTGATCACACACTGATAGGCAGAGCTGCTGCCAGGACACTCAAGGACTTTCCAGCTTCTCTGTGTGCCCGTGTCTGCAGGGGCAGGAGGAGCTGGGAGGGAGCACAGCCCCAGTGACCAGCCCAGGATTCAACCTCAGGGTTAGGACTGAGACCAAACTGGCCGATGGTCTGTTCCATCCCATGCCCGGCATGGCCAGGGGAGAGGGGAGGCTCTGTCCGGAAGTTCTCTCTTTCTTGCTCCAGGTCAGCTCTCTTTCCAGGCTATCTCGCTCCAGGTGGTCCCTCTCCCAGGGCCATTTCCCTCTCTCAATCAGCTCTCAGACACTCGGGGCTCTGATCTCCATTCCAGGATTGCAGTTTCAGGACTCTCCTGCTCCAGGATCGTTGGCTGGAAACAGTCTGAGCCTTGGCCATGGGGTGGTGAGCAGTGCCACTGGGTGTCACCCATTTGGATATTTGTATGTATTACTGTTATTACCATCATTATTATTTCCAGTATTATTGTAGCGTAGTTATTAAACTGTTCTTATCTCACTGCCCAACCCTCTTTTCCCTTCACCCCTTTAGTTCTCTCCCCAGCCCCAGGAGGTGGGTGGGTGAGCGAGCAGCTGTGTGGTGTCTGGCTCGCGGCCAGCGGTGTAACACCACAACAGCGAGGAAGAGCCGGCAGAGCGGCCCCCACGCTTGCTGCCAGGGCGACAGAGACCTGCCCCAGATACTCCCAGACCGCAGCAAGCCCGAGTGCTGCAGAGTCCGGCCCTCCCAGGCATCCCAGACGTGCTGCAGTGCCCCAGCACCGCATGGCCTGTGCTGCACTGATCATGGGGAGATCCTTGAACTAAATGTTCCTGCACTGTTCAGAGCTGGCACAGTCCAAGGATGAGTCTCAGCTGCTAATCCCCTCGTGGCTGCCAGGTCTGCAGCGCTTGGCAGCCCTAGCACAGCTCTGCCACCTTTAGGTGACGAGCACAAGCAGAAACGAGCCCTGTCACATCCCTCACACCCAGATCTGAACCAAACAAGTAGTTTTCTGCAGAGATACCACCCACAGTTTTCCTCCCAGGCCCCACGGGACAGTACCTCGTACTCTGGCTGATTTACCACCCCCTGGGAAATCAGCAGCTCTGCGTATTTCTGCAGCACCGGCTTCTGTTTCCGGATCTGTTTGTACATCAGGGGTTGCGTGAACATCGGTTCGTCCATCTCGTTGTGACCATTGCGCCTGTAACAAACCTGCCAGGATGGGAAAGAGCCTTTGAAAGCAGCTGCTTGCAACCCGTGGGTCCAACAGCGCTCAGAGGTACCTGGGTCTCTGTGCTAGGAAGGGTCTGAAACAGCTCGGGAGGGACCTGGGTGTGTCCTCCCCGATGCCAAAGGCGAGCGCAGGCTCCGTGCAGAGACAGCGCTGCCTCTCCGAGTGCTATCACAGCCTCCTTGCCTTGCTTTGCAGCACCTCCTCCCTCCCCTCACACCACAAGTGTGCTCTGAAGAAAAACCTCAGCTTTCAGAAGAGACACCCCGAGAGGTATCGGCAGGCACCCACGGCAGAGCCACAGCTTTAGGATAAAGCCTCGCACCACATTTCTTACCAAATCCACCACCACGTCCTTATGGAAGGTGCTGCGCCACTCTGCTGCCACATTGCACACGTAGACAACAGCCTCGGGGTCGTCCGCGTTGACATGGAAGATGGGGGCGTTCACCACGCGGGCAACATCGGTGGGGTACGGGGAGGAGCGGGCCATCCGCGGGTCTGTCGTGAAGCCGATCTGTAGTGGGTGAGAGGGAACAGGACCAGCACAGTCGTAAGGATTCGGACAGAGGCACACGCATCTTCGAGAGCAGCTCGGCTGTGGCAGAGGAGCTGTGCCTTCCCCCGGGGCTGCGCCGCTC
>NW_010144343.1:5948-6173 GCF_000699245.1 Pterocles gutturalis
CCGCCCCCCACCCCGGCCCGCCCCCCCCGCGGCCCCCGCCGGGACCGGCTGGTCCCGGTGCAATCACTCTGGTTTACGTGGAGCAGAACGGAGCAGCCCTGTGTGATCTCGCATGCCGAGCATCAGGTTCAGCACCGCTGCGCCAGGCTGGGCTCAAACGCTGCCGCTGTAGAGCAGCTGGGCATGAAGCACCCTCTGCTGAGCCCGGGGTGATGGCTCGTGCCA
>NW_010144343.1:6204-11605 GCF_000699245.1 Pterocles gutturalis
CCCGCCGCCCCCCGCCCCGGCGCCGGCCGAGGGGCTGGCTGCTCTGCGCAGGACCCCCAGACACGGGGGATTTGCTCCTCACCTGGTTGTTCACCACGACGTGGACGGTGCCGTGGGTGGTGTAGGAGGGCAGGTCGCTCAAGTGGAAGGTCTCGTACACGATGCCCTGCCCGGCGAACGCGGCGTCTCCGTGCAGCAGGATGGACATCACCTGGGAGACGGGACAGCGGTCATCAGGGGCTCTGCGGGGACGGCAGGCGGGGGCGGCCAGCGGGAAGGGGCCCAGATCTCATCCCTGTGAGTCTCTGATGTCCCAGAAAGGACATGAAGCAGCTCATCAACGCATCCGATGCTTTTTTGGGGGATTGGAGTGGCACAGGCCACAGCTGGCACAACCGCCAAGGAGAAGGCTGTGGCCACTGGTTCTCCCCCGGAGCTTGAGGGACTTCCGTCGGGCAGCGGGATGGCACCTGGCACACAGCGGCTGGGAGATGAGTCCCGTTCCCAAACACATGTCCCAAAGCAAAGCCTTTTCCTAACCAGGGGAAGATGAGAAAAATGCCCCTTTCCCCTGGGCTTTCACCCCAGGAGACCTTTGGGCAGGAGTCAGTCCAGAAGCTCACTCCGGCTTTGGCGACATGATTTTGCTGTCATCCCCAGGGGCTGGCTGAGGACGCTGCCTGTCAGACGAGGACAGAGTTCGTCTATTTATACCCAGCCCTTGGGGTGTAGGAGGAAGGGAAGCACTTTCCATCTCACCCTTCCACTTCTTGGCGTTGGAGACAGGTCTGCGATGAATCACACGGCAACTAAAGCCCCCGCAGCCTGGGCACCTCGCTGTGGGCACCACGGCACCACTCACCTTCTTCCCTTCCGTGTCCCCACAGTAGAACTGCTCTGCTTTCGTCTTGCCTTGAACAACGGGATCAGCTGCCTCCAGGTGAGAAGGATTTGCCACCAAGGAAAGGGTGATGTTCCTGTCGGTGACGCGGTTAATCCGCCGGTGGTACATTCCCAGGTGGTACTTCACGTCGCCGGAGCCCTGACAGAGGGGAGAGGAAAGGAGAGTCACCCCCAGGAATATAAGCGGCTTTTGGGGCACGGAAGGAGACCTGAGGCAGGGCAGCGCTGGCCCCAGGGGCTGGAAAAAGGGGCGTTTGCTGGAGGCACTGGCAGAAAGCAGCGGCAGGTGCTCGCTTTAGGAGCGTTCAGCAAAGCAAAGGAACCTCTTCCAGGTGCCAAACTGCCACCAAACCTGGGACGCTCATCAAGCCCGTCTAGGTGCGGTCAATAGGAGGAGGAAAGCAGCACGTGCGGTGGGTTTGGGGAAGACACTGGAACACAGAGCTGGGAGAACGCTCCCCCAAGCTCTGCCCGCACTGTACAGCCGTTCCCGGCACCGCCGGCAATTCGCTGCCGTTCCCTGGCCGCGGCACCTCCGCACCCCAGGCTGCTGCTTCCCCACCGCAGAGCCCCAACTCAAGGGCATGGCAGGGTAAAACCAGCCCAGCCTTCAAAAGTCAAATCATCCTGGCTGATGGTGCTGGAAGCTTTGGAGCACGAGTGCACCGCAGTGACAGAGCCTGCGGCACCAGCGATTCGAGCCTTGGGGCTTTTGGAGCTGCTTTGGGGCCACATATGGGGACCCCGCTGCAGGGGTACAAGCCAACCTCTGCTCCCGGCCCCCTGCCCATCACCTCAGTGCTCATCCCAAGGCTGCTTCACGCCTACGGAGAGCCACTGACTGCCCAGCCTGCGCTGGGGACACCAGCAGCAGCCGGGGCACGTCACCCCCCGGGACAGGCAGGGAGAGAGCAGCACCGGCACCGACACAACGGCTTCAATCACCAGAGCACGCGTGCGATGTGGAAATCCTTGCGATGCCAAGGCCACCGAGTAACACAATGAGCGGTGGCACAATCCAGCTCACGCTGCACGGGCACAGCCTGCGGGAACCACATGGGGACAGGCAGAAGCAACCTGCTACGGGCCGAGGAGGAGACTCACCTCATCAGCAGCCTCCAGCTTGGAATCAAACTGGCAGAAGATCTGCTCCAGCTCTTTCCTGATCACGTTGGCGAGAACATTCAGGCGTCCCCTGCACAAGCAAGACCGCTGTTGGCAACCAGCAGTGCCGACGGTCACCTGCCATCCACCCCATCACGCACGACACCTCCCACCACGGCTCTGGGGTCACCCGGGGAGGGGGCTCTGCGGTTTCACCCGAGAAGGAGGCTGCAGACCCCCCAGCGCAGGGACGGACCAGCCGCCAGCACATCCCGACAGCTGCCCCAGAGTAGGCAGGCCGAATCCTGCTCTGGGATTCCAGCTCTGCTGCTCGAGCCACCGTTCCTCTCCAGATGAATTTACAACTGAACTGAAGCTGCAAACACCACGACAAGCGAAGGGCAGCCAAAGCCCGAGCTCTCCAGCTTCAGGTTCACCACCAGCCAAGACCAGTGAGGTGATGGCAGGAACCGGTTTGCCCTGCAGCACCGACCCCCAGCAGCATCCCCCTCCTCTGCGCCCCAAGTGCCGCCATGGGGGGAGGCAGGTGTACCTGTGGGGCATCCCCATGATAACGTAATCCACTCCCTTCTCACTCGACTTGTCAATAATGGTCTTTAGGGCTGGGATCAGCACTTCGCAGCCCTCCAGACCGAAACGCTTCTCCGAAGACCATTTCCGATGGAGGAACTCCTCAAACCTGGGAGGCAAAGGGAGAGAGGGATCAGTGCCAGGGCTACAGAAACCGGAGAGAGGACGGGGACCACGCCGAGGGAGCCCCAGCAACCACTGATGCTTAAGCAGGCATCAGACAGCAGCCCAACAGCCTTCCCAGTCACCCCAGTCCCCTCCCGCTGCACCCAGCTGGCTGCTCCCCCACCCTGACATTGTGCTGCACTTAAACCTTATTTTTAGACCTTTTCTTTCAAGATCATCCACGTTTTCGGGCTCTTTGCCAGCACCTGAGCCTGCCAGCTCGCTGGCATCGTCCAGCTGATTAAGCCAACCGTGACAGATGACGTCAAGATGTGACTCAGGTGGTGACTGTGTCGATCCGGCTGGAAGCAGAACAACCCCAGGCAGCGGCGGGAGAGAAGGGGAAGGTGAAGGCCCCCCCCCGGGGTACCTGGTAGAGCGGACGAGCCTGGCCAGCAGCGTGCGTTTCTCTTCATTGGTGAACTGCATGATGCCCGGGGTCTCAAACTTCTGCCGGATCCACTGGCACTGCTCCAGGTCGTTGATGAACATGAACTCCACGCCGATGTGCTGGCAGTACGCCATCTGCCCCAACACGGGAGAGGAAGAGCCGTGAGATGACAGCCAGGACTTAGCACCTCCTCACCCCTCGCACGGACGGCACCGTATCGCATCACGGGGCCAGGGACTCTCTTGTTCCCCTCCCTAACCTTTCAGCAAGACAAAGAGCCCTCGTGCAGCAGCCTGGCAGCCGCACCGTGCTGCCCCAACACCGGCAAGTGCTGCCTGCGACGGCAGCCCCGGCAGCCAGCCCCATGCCAGCCCCATTTGGGAGCCTGGTCTGAGCTGCTTTCCCAGGGACACGGCAGCGGACATCCTGGGATGCTGCAGAGCAGCTCAAACCCTGCACGTGACTCAGCATCAAAATGTTTTATCCCCTTTCCCCAATGGGCCCAGGATCAGACCCTTGAGTCCTTTTCATCCACCTCAGAGGTGAGATTTTCCCTCTCGGTGGCATCAGCTGTGAGCAGGTCCAAAACCCCACTTCACGTAGCCGGGAGTGAATCAGCAAAACAACCAAAAAAAACCCAAGGAGCCCGTTCTAGCAGCTTATCTAAGCTGTTGACGCAGTTTTGCTTCTCCCAAGGTCAACCTGTCTCAGCAGAAACCATCTGAGCTCGCCTGCAGCGTGCCTGCAAGCCGTCTGCACTCACAGACGGGGCAGAGCCGGGGATGAAACCTGGCAGCACAGAGGAACTGGCTGCAAGAGCTGGAAGCCCCAGCCCCAGGCTGGAGCTGCTGAGACCCTCCGAGGGGCCACGACGCAGGGCAGCAGCACGCCAGTGGCACGCGGAGATCCCACCCTCCAGCCTGCTCCAGTGCCCTCCCAGCCCCGTTTGCTGCTTTCAACAGCAAAATGCAGCTGGAGAGGTTGCCAAAAATGCAATATTTAGTTGCCCGGGGTTTGCTCCACCTTGGGTAGACCGAACGCATCGCCCCGGTGCAGCGCGAAGCTGGAGGAGATCGGAGGTGACCAGGTAACATGGGGCGGGGCTGCTACAAGTGGGGCGAGCGCCGAGGAGCAGCTCCCGACCTGAAAAACTCCAAATCTGCAGGTCGGCCCAGGCTGCAGGCAACAGCAGGGCTCAGGACCTCCAAAAAGCAGCTGCTCTGCCCCAAGCCCAGGCTGCAAACACGGGGAGGGTCTCACCCAGCCCTCCCCACCCTCCTCACCTCCAGCCGACGGATGATTTCCCGGAGCGGAAGAGCCGATTCATTTCCACCGATGAAAGTGGTTGTGGGTAAGCGGAAGACCTTGTCGAGGTCAGATTCATCCAGCCCGTAAAAGCCTGCAGGATTTTTCATGGGTGGAACAAGCGAAAGCAAGAGAGAGAAAGGAAGAAAGGGGGACGGGAGGGGGGGACACCGTCACGCAGGGACCGGGAGCATTTGGGAGAGGTGGGGAGGAAGGGATAAAAAAAAAAGCGGCATAAAACCAAAAATAAGCATGGAGGAGGTTTATATGGATAAAAACCAAGCCGTAATTAAACAAAAAGACATTAAGCACAGAACGGCAAGGTTATTACGAAAGGTAACGCAGGAAACGAAACACAAAGCAATATATATGCACCCAAAAATCGGTAATTAAAATCCAGGGTGAGAGTCAGGAAGTTTGTAGCCCCAAGAACGCAAAGAACACACCACAAATTATAACAGGGGAGAGAAATGAAACGGAGGAATTGAGGAGTCACCGAGTGCAACGGAGGTGTTGCCACACAGTGGGAATTGAAAAGGAAGAGTCAACACGGAGCAGGAAACAGTTCAAACAAACCCCAAAGGGAGAGAAGAGATGCAAGAGAGAGAGAAGACAGTGTCAGGGCTCTGCGACGGACTCTCCTGAATAGCTCAGCCCGGGAGCGGGGCAGCCAGTCAGCCCCTCCGGAGTTTTGCTGCCCAGATACCCCCTCGCCCCAATTAACAGCCTTTTAATTAGGGGTTTCACCTAGCTCTGCTCAGCAAACCCCCTTCTTTTTGGTGCTGGCACCTCCCGGTTCAGAGGCGGCTCCTGCTTATGGCCGGAGGGGCTGCGGGGAGCGGGGCTGTGCCTGGAGAAGGTGCGGAGCCGGGCTCGGAGCCCATTGTTGGGTTTTAGAGCTGCAGGTGAACCCCCCCGCTCCCTCCACCGGACCGGCAGGGG
>NW_010144343.1:11623-13816 GCF_000699245.1 Pterocles gutturalis
CCAAAGCCATCGGAGGGGCCTCGGTGCCCGCTGCAGCTCACGGTTTTCTTTGGGGAAACTGAAGCACAGAGGAGGAGGGACAATGAGGTCGTTGAACTGATGCAGCAAGGCAGAAGCAGAGCCAGGAAGGGGACTGGGGGAGTCCCAAGACCCTTTCTGAAGCAGGAGCTGGGCTGGAGGAGGGCGGGCGAGCGGAGCTGCCCAGGCCCCTGTCCATCCCTCCCAAACCCCCAGCGCAGCCAGGCGGCAGGGTGTTTTCTAACCCAGGAGCCCCACAGGAGGCAGAGTTACCCTGCTCCTCCCAGCTCTCTTCAAACCAGCCCCACGCCCTGGCTGGGGTCTCTTTCAGGGAAGGGACGGGGGATGCCGCCCCCAAACCCACCTTCCTCCAGGCAAAGGGAGGCAAAAATTGGCCCCTCTAGAGCTGGCCCTCCTTAAATTTAATTTTAAAAGAGTCTGTCCCTCGCTCTCTGGCCAGGAATGGAGGATGATGACGGGGGATGCCTGGACATGGCTCATCCCTGCGCAGCCTCAGGGACGGACCTTGCGGGAGGGTGGGAACACCCCCAGCAAGCCTGGAGCTGGGGCTTTCCTGGCAGCCATGGCCATCCATCCCCTCCTCTGCCCACATCGCCCTCCTGGACGCTGCCGGCCCCAGGGGAAGGAATTCAGCCGGACCCGAGCTGTGCCAGGAGCACTGAGCCGCAGCTGGCAGGAGCTGAGGGTCTGGCCCCGTGTCTCCAGGGCTCCTCTGCGGTTCCTACCCAAAGAGGAGTCCTGGAGAGAGGCGGCATCAGTCCGGAGCATCCCGGCGCAGCTGCTGGCTGGAGGTTTTGGGGAAGCCGCGGTCATTTGCTGCGGCTCCCAGCCCCCCGGCACAGGGCTTCGGTCTGAAGGCTCGGGCACGCTTCGGGGGGGGTACCAGATTTTACGAGGAGTTTTCAGGGCTCTGAGTGTCTCTGCTTCTGCCTTGCTGCAGCCTGCCAGCTCCGTGCACAGGGCTCGGTGGCGACAGGCAGCCCCAACAGTGCAGGGAAGGCTGGGGATGAGCTGCCAAATCTTCACCATGACAAAACCAGGGCAGAGTCAGACCACAGCTTGGATTTTTAGGAGACTTAAAGGGGAGATTGAGGCCTCGGAAAACTAACATTCACAACCAGACGTGTACTCTGGCAAGCCAGGCATGCAGCGGCACAGGATGGAAAAGGCCAGCGAGGCTCTACACTGGGGCTCTACAGGTGAAGCATCGCCAACCAAGCGCCTACATGGAGGCTTTTAGCGGGACAAGTTAAAAATAAACACGTTACAAAACTCAAGAGCGGTGCGAAACGGGAGGGGACCGCTTTACCGGCTTGGTTCATGCCCAGAATAACCTATTCAAAGAGAGTCCTGCACTCCAGAGGGTTAAAGGCTCATTAATTGCATACCTCCTACTGTTAACACTCTCAGCCGCTCCTTGAACACTGCGAGATCTGGGGCGGGCAGGGACAGGGGTGCAGAAAGGGAGAGGATAGAGAGACGCAGTCAAAGTTAGTAAAAAAAAAACCTGGAACCATGAAAACTAGTCATGGAAAGCACAAGTGAAAAAACACAGTCTTTAAAATACAGTCAAAAACCACCAGAGGCAAAAGGGTCGGGATGGAGGATGACTACAAAAGAAATCCCGGTGGAAAATTTGGCAAGAGGAGGGAGGAGCAGGGAGGGGGACAGGCATCAGACACTGGGGAGCAGTTGCGCTGCATGGTTTGAGATCTCCTCTCGCGTGCACACCTCGGACCGGTGGCACGCGTCTGCGCCCGCCGCGACCCAGAGCATCCTCCCATCCAACTGCACCAAGGGCTGCGGAGCAGGGACCCGCCTCCCACCCGCAGCTGCGCCCGGAGGGTTTTGCTCTGCTCCTGGCTACCGGGAGGATTTCAAGGTCACCCCAAGAAGGCACCAACCGCTGCTGCCTGCTGCAGGCAGGAGGGGATCCACCGGGGTGCGAACAAGAAGGCCGTTAATGAGGAAGACTAATGGTGAGGCAGGCACGCACAAGACCATCATTGCTCGAGGATGCTTGGCGTGGGCAGGAGCGCTGGGATGCTGTGCCGGACACCAGCAAGGATGCCGGGATGTTGTGCCGGACACAGGCAGGGATGCCGGGATGCCATGCTGGACTCAGGCAGGGATGCCGCGATGCCAGGATGCCAT
>NW_010144343.1:14056-16053 GCF_000699245.1 Pterocles gutturalis
GGTGTGCCGGACACAGGCAGGGATGCTGGGATGCTGTGCCGCACACAGGCAGGGATGCCAGGATGCTGTGCCGGACACAGGCAGGGATGCCGGGATGCCGTGCCGGACTCAGGCAGGGATGCCGGGATGCTGTGCCGCACACAGGCAGGGATGCCGGGATCCTGTACCGGACACAGGCAGGGATGCCGGGATGCCGTGCCGGACTCAGGCAGGGATGCCGGGATGCTGTGCCGCACACAGGCAGGGATGCTGGGATGCTGTGCCGGACTCAGGCAGGGACACCGGAGCATGGGCAGCATGTCACTGGAGCCGCACTCCCCAGCTGGGTGAGGTGACCCCAGTGCCTCCTTCTCACCTTGGTTACAAGAACGGCTTTGGAGATGCTTCTCCTTTTGGTCATCAAGGAAAAATCTTAAGTTTAGGCGAGACGGTTGGTTACAAGATGTCAAATGGGGGAAAGGGGGGGTGGGAGCGCTCCCAGCCCATCTTCCTGCAGGGCCTCGCCTGGCTATTCCTGAGCTGGAGGATTATTTCCATCAATTCCCCTTCAACAGAGAGACAGACGGACGGACGGATGCTCAGACACACACCACCTTCCACGCACCGCCGGGATTTCAGCATGCTAACGCATCATTTCCTTGCAAAGGGCACTCCAAGCTCCTGCAGCTATCTCGTCCTTGTTTTACACCGCTTCCCGCGCCAGACCAGCCACAGTAGAAGAGCAGGATGAGATGATTTGGGTTTTGGAAAGAAAAGCCAAGAGCAAGAGGAACTGGGTGGCTCCAGCCCCACCACTCAGACCGAGCACCCCCAGGCTTTCTCCCCCTGATATTTTCTCCAAAGCTCACGCTGCTTAATCCAAAGAGCGCTTCTACACTACACACAAACCAGCTGCTAAACAAAAGGCAATTGAGAAGAAAGATCCATTTCCAAGATGAACCACGCAGCTCCTCTGAATTACGGCCCTGCCCTGCCACACGGTTGAAGCCGTTGGCAGCGGAGCTCGCACCACAAAAGCTGACCTTTAAGGATTTCACTGCTCAGAAAGAGGAAACAAGATTGTTTCCAAGTTTCAAAACCACTCCTGTTATTAACTGCTCTGTCAAGTGTTAAGAAATAGTCTTTCAAAGCAAAAAAACACCAGCAGGATCCGCTCAGAAATTGGTTTCCTCTGCCACAAGCAGGCAACA
The DNA here is from genome assembly GCF_000699245.1 of Pterocles gutturalis. Classification (NCBI taxonomy): domain Eukaryota; kingdom Metazoa; phylum Chordata; class Aves; order Pterocliformes; family Pteroclidae; genus Pterocles; species Pterocles gutturalis. The sequence continues at coordinate 15,247 of NW_010144343.1, forward strand.
CCCGACCGTGGGCTCGGCCAGAGCTCTGCCCACGCTCTGCACCAGCGCCGCTCTCCTCCGCTCTCACCGAGCGCTGTTCGCAAGCAGTGCTCACCGACTGGCATTTAAACCAGATGAGGTTTTCCAGGATGAGGATACCAGAGGAAAGTCCATTCAGTCATAAATAACGCTTAGAGCAAGACAACAAAGCCCCTTTGGTCAGACAGCCCCTGAGTCTGGGGTCCCGCCACGGGACACAACCTCACCATGAGCCAGCACCAGCAGAGCTTCTTCCCAGGACTCGTTATTTCCTACAAATGAACGGATTCCTGGTAATTAAATCAACAGCAGGAACCGCAATGGCCAATAGCTTAATATGAAAGCCACAAAGAAACAGAAAGAAAACTTAGCGCCTGGCTCCAACACAAAGATCATGGGCTGAGATTCTCATCCAGCCGATGGCTACGGACCAGCCGTGCCCCAATGCTTCCCCCGCCGTGTGCCAGCCTGGGTCACGCTGCCGGGCTCGTGACTGCTCACCCTGTGGGAGCAGCAAGGGCGCAGATGACACCAAGCTGAGTGGTGCAGGTGACACTGGAGGGGAGGGATGGCATCCCGAGGGAACGGGACAGGCTGGAGGAGTGGGCCCGTGTGATGCTCAGTAAGTTCAACAAAGTCAAGTGCAAGGGTGGGAGCTATCCCCGGACTGGGGATGGATGGATGGATGGATAGATGATGGACGGATGGAGAGCAGCCCTGAGGAGAGGGACTTGGGGGGCTTGGTTGATGAGAAGTTGAATGTGACCCAGCAGTGTGCGCTGGCAGCCC
>NW_010144344.1:0-1170 GCF_000699245.1 Pterocles gutturalis
TACCTATGTGTTTACAATATCCTTTGCTGCTAATGTGGGACTGTTGTACGGCGTTATCTGCACTATAGTAGTTGTGATTTTCCGCTTTTCCAGGTGAGAAATAAACTTACTGAAATGTTGTAGTAGTACATCATTATGTTTTCTTTCTAGCATATTGCCTCACAGTCGGGATAGACATTCACTACACTGAATTTCACGACAAAACTTCAGTTTTTTAGCTGCAGAAAATTACTAAATAATACAGTTCAAAAGGAAAGAAAGGTCACACCTGTGCATTTGCTGTAGGCTGAGGATCCCTAAAACATTTCATTCTACAGCATTATTTTGTGTTTTCTCTTAGTATTGCGCATCTGTATGATTCATTAAGTGAAGGTAGCATAACAGGAAGATTAATAATATAATTTTTTTCCCATTAGATATTTATTTGCTTCTTAAGGAAGAAGTATGTCCGGCGAGCCCTAGTAACTAAGCACCTTTAAAACTCCTAGCTACCATGTTGCACAAGAGTTCAGAGCTGACATTTGCACTGCTAACATATGTTAATGAAACATAACTGCACAATGATTCTAATATATAATGAAAAGTACATTATAAATCCTATGTATGAATTAGAAAAGCCATGACAAAGAAACTAGAGCTAATACAAATTTGTATATTCTTTTTCACATATTATAGTTACTACCTTGAAAAATCAGTAAAGGAAAATATCAGTTGAGGTTCATGATCATTACGTACTACAAAGTTAATCCATAGCTCACCAGTCCTACAAATGACTTGATGCTTGCAGGCAGTTGTTTTCTTGAACATTGAATCCCACTGAAATTAAGTACAATATAGACAGCTTGATGTAATGCTTGTTAAAGTTAATGGTGTTAATGATTTGTGCATAGCTCTGTTCTCATAGAATAAGTTGCAGAACCAACATGAAAATAGCTCAGAATTACAAGGCAGTTACAAATTATGGAAGATAGCTTCTGCCTGAATCAATCAATACCTTTTTGGTAACCTCTGCTACTCAAGAAACTAAAATTTTGGTAAAGTCAGCTAGTAAAGGAAAAGGTAAGATTTCATGCTGTTCTGTGCCTGGATGTCTGAGGTTCTTCCACAGCAGAAAGGCAGACATACTGGACACAAAAAAGCATGATAATCTATTATCTGATCCAACAGAGA
>NW_010144345.1:0-566 GCF_000699245.1 Pterocles gutturalis
ACTGGTGGTCCCAGCTCCTCCCAGTTCTTACTGGGGGTCCCAGTGCCCTTCTTACTGGGGGTCCCAGTTGCCCCAGTTCCTTCCTTACTGGAGGTCCCAGTTCTCGTCTATCTGGGCACCCCAGTGCCCCCCAGTTCCCTCTTACTGGGAGTCCCAGTTGCCCCCAGTTTCTCTCTAACTGGGCACCCAGTGACCCCCAGTTCCCCTTTTACTGGGGCCCCCAGTTCCCTACATTCCCGTCTTACTGGGGGTCCCAGTTACTTACTGGGGTCCCAGTTGCCCCCAGTTACCCTCTAACTGGGGGGTCCCAGTCCCCTCCATTCCCCTCTTACTGGGGGTCCCAGTTGCCCAACTACCTTCCTTACTGGGGGTCCCAGTTCCCCCCAGTTCCCCTTTTACTGGGGGTCCCAGTTCCCCCCGTTTCCCTCTTACTGGGTGTTCCAGTTCCCCCAAGTTTCCCTCTAACTGGGAGCTCCAGTTCCCCCTATTCCGCCCTTACTGGGGCTCCCAGTTCCCCCCTTACTGGGCTCCCAGTGCCCCTCTTACTGGGGGTCCCAGTTACCCCC
>NW_010144346.1:0-12980 GCF_000699245.1 Pterocles gutturalis
CGCGGCCGCTCCACAGGGAGAAACCCGCAGGAGCACACGTACCCCCGGCGCTGCAGGGCCCCGGGAGCTGCGGCCGCACCCCTGACTCCGAGGGTGAGGGGATGGACACCCCAAAAGCAGGGCAGGGGAGCGGGGTTTCTTCTCCGAGCAACGCACCTGGACATCGGCACAGAACGGGCACGGGTTGCTGGCCAGCCATCGGCGCCTCCTTCTCCTTCTGGGAGCAGCTGGTCCAGCGTTCAGTGAAGAGCTCAGAGCCCAGTTCTCAGCAGCAATCCTACAGAACAATACAAACTCCTCATTTATTCCAGCAATCCAAAGGCCCCGCGTCTCAAAAGCAACCCGTCCTCACTTGCTCCGTCTCCCCAGTGGCCAAGCTGAGCTACTCTGCAACGAGAGCAACAGAGAACTCCACCGGGGACACGGGGACAAATCTCATGGCTGCCTGACATGGCTTCAGCACCACTATCTGATATGAACATGCTGGCTGTGGGGCAAACAACCCCAGCACCTGGCGTCCCCAGCAGGGACAGCCCTGCATCCCCACAGCTGAGGTGCAGGTGGGGCCGGGCCATCACAAACCCTTCCAGACCATCGCCGCTCTGCCAGGCGGGCTGGGAGTACCTCCGAGGTAGGACATGATTTCTTCTGCTTTAGGAGATTCAGGATGCATGACAACAACAAGGAAATAAGGCTGAGGAGGTGAATTCGTTAGAGAGGCACTTCATTTGCATAAGCCTTGATCTATATTCTATACAAGCCCATATTGTCTATTGTGTGGTCAAACTCAGCATTACCCAGTGGAATTCCCTCGTTTCACGAAACCACTGTGATAGGAAGAAGAGCACAGGTTTCCAGTCCTCACCATGCATCTCAAAAGGCATTAACGTGCACTGCCATAACCAACATTTGCAAGACTGCTTTCCAGGTTGCCCTAGATGAAATGTTGGCTACCAACAATGACATCCTTCATCTGTTTATTCTCCTGTCTTAATGACATTTCCAAAACCCGTAAAACTAGATTTTCTCCCACTTTATTTGGCAGACAGTAATTGCAATAAACACTGTTTGGTTTCCTTAAAATTTCTGCTGCGCAAGTGAATATCCAACATTTGTTGAAGAGGAAAGATGTGGTATTGTTCATACCTTCAAAATCAAATACAAATGCCAGGCTGCCTTCACTGCCTTCACTTCCTTCTCTGTGCAGTTAAGACAGCGCAAAGCTAAGGCAACTTATCATAGGCAGGCTGGTTCCACTGCAATAAATTGCAAAGATAGATGAATTTTTCAATAACCTTATACTAGCCAGTGCTTTTTTTCACCACAGTTAAAAAGAACTTGGCTTCGGACTTGTTCCAAGTCAAGAGGACTGAGCTGTGCCCCTGCTCGCCTGCCCCAGGAGCGGCACTGGCAGCCCAAGAGTTCCACCCAGCTCTCCCAATCCCAAAAGGAAAGTGGCTGCATCTGATATTACACAGGGTGGAGGACAGGAAATAGGAGCAATAGTAAAGGTTTCAAAGGGCAGTGGAAGAATTCTGAACCCTTGGAAAGGGAAGTAAAGCTATTTAATTCCTCACCTTTAGTTCTACAGAGTGATATGATCACATGAGAGTCACAGCAATCCTCCTACAAAACTCTCAGAGCAAAGGGCACACAAGGCTGGCCATCTTTTTTGTTTGCTCCCAGCTGCAAAGAAGGGGACAAACAGCATGGTTTGCCCTGAGAGGCCACAACCACTTTTCAAATCACGACAAGCTCTTCCTAGACCCTGAATAACCCCAATTTGAATTTAATGTCTGCTGGCCAGCCCTGTGAGGCCTCCAGGAAGAGCAAGGGTAGACTGAATCCCATCCCTGATGCCGTGGCTATAGGGTTTGCAAGCCAAAACACAGGTTCTGCGCAAGTAAGAAACTGCTCTTACATGGTTCTTCTGTTGTTCACCTTTAAAACAGACTCAGACTTCTTTGTAATGTCTTTGGCAGCCAGGGCAAAAGCCTTTACGTGCATACAGGACACAAATGGGATGGAAAACTCAAAGCTGAAGAGCGTTTGAAGCAGGCAGCACAAGCAAACACTTCAGCATCTGCTAACCATGCATTTACCAGTCTCCTTTAGGAAGTAATAAAGGAGGAAGCCCATACCTTATGTTCTGCAGGGGGAGTTCCGGGATTAAATACCAGAAAAACACCACCTGCATTTATAAAAACAGGTAAACAGCTTATTTAACAGGTTAATCACCAATCACAGCACTTGAGGACACCACTGAGCCAGTTCATCAGCTCAAACGTGAAGTCTTAGGGGCAGCTCACTGCAAAAACATAACTGTTTTGTATAGAAAAAGGTACACCTCATTTGAAACACAGGCAGGATGCAGTCACTCAAGGCTAGAAGTATCTTAATTAAGGCCAAAGTAGTCTTAATTCCCCAGATATATTCTAGTGTTGAATGCTTTAATTATTTTACTTCTCTTTACAACATCCCAGATAATTCAGGGTAGAGGATAGTTTTCTATTAAATAACTATTTGGGTTTTTAATATCACATTCATTAACAAAAACACAGGACTGAGTTTTGCTTTCCAGCCTAATCCTCTGAAAAGCTAGCACTGGAGATGGTGTAACTGTAGGGAAGCATGGCTTCTACAGCACAGTATCATGATGAAAATATCACTCTACTTTCCTTGTGACTGAACCTTTACCTTCTTTTCCAGGGGGAAACTTCCAAGGCAGAGCACACCCTTCCTTTGCATTATCTGAGAGAATGTTATTTCATTTGTGGGAATTCTTAAAGCTTCAGCACTACATGGATTCTGCTTCCAGTGAACTCAAGCAGCTGCAGATAAGGAAGCTATGTTTAGCACTTCTGAAAATCCCACAGAATGAACCCCTGATATATTGCAATACCAGCAGACTTCAGTGTGTTCTTGGCATCTCTGAGGCACCCAGAACAGAGAGCGAGACTCTGCAGGTATTTGGTCCCAGTTCAGAGCAGGTGAGCTGTGCTCATCCTCTCTATGTTAATGCATGTCTTTGGAATAAGGTATTTAACAACATACATCAGCTATATACATCCGCCACACTCCCACCCTTGTTGCAATTCCACTGAGAACATGTTTCTCAAGTGCAGAACCAAGGAGGAAACGGGAGCCTCAGCTGTTCTCTAACAGGCCGCCCCAGCAGCTGCTAGGGCAACACAACCCACTCCAGCTAAATATGCAAGTATCCGAGTGAGGACATTGCTCCGTATGCACTCGCTTCCCAGAATTTTCTGTTTATTCCTTTGACTTAATTTTTCAATATTAAAAAATACAGGACAGGAGGTCCTTAGGCCACAGTCTTGTTCTCTCTCAATTGCTGCTCTCTATCCTCTTTTGCAACCCCTTTGAACAGATTTCCAACTGTCCACTCCTAACAGCCATCCTGTAGCAGAGCCAGAGGACTCTGTGCACTATTCACCTCTGACAGAACTGCTTGGACATGCCATCAAAATGGTGTCCCAGCTCTTATTTTTCCTCCCTCACAAGCATTCAGCTGTTAAGTTTCATATCTGAAGCAGTTTTGGTACCCTCTTTAAGGGAATTAAGCTAACACCAAAAAGAAAAAATAGTATCTGAAAGACAGACATTGAGGCTAGATTTCCAAATTAATTCGGTGCTTTGTTAAGTTTTCAAAGCATCAGAAATTATGCACTTGGCTACCAAAGGCTTTAGCAGAATATCAGCACCCAGGCCTGCTAAGGAGGCTTTTGATGTCAGGAGATACCACACAAATACATATGTTTCTTAGGAAGACTGTTCCCTGTGAGTGTTCATGCAAATTTAATCTCCCCTCCTCTCCCAAGAAAGTAAGGACACCAATCAGGAGTTTACCCTGTCAGCACCACCTGCACGCAACATGTCTACAGTTCACATCTTCATGTGTCAAAGACAAATTTGCACATATGTTCCTCTATAGAGGCTCTCTCAAATCACATTATCAGACAAAAACGCCAGCTTTACTACTGATTTGTTCTCATGGCACCTGCAGTTATTTCCATCTGTTATAAAAAAAAAAAAGAACCAGAGCAAGCTATAAAGGAATAAACAATTTATTTTTTCTTTACATCAATCTTTATGAAAATATCATCACTTATGTTTTGTGATTCAAATTTCTTGTACCGCATATTGCTGATTTCTAACATGGCACTTAAGGGAACATTCACTGAAACAGCTGCATAAATTCATGAAATAAATTGATTAATTTTCAATTTCTCAGTTAACCATGACTGAACATACAACTCTGTCAAATTTAAGACCATTCATTCATTCCTGATGTCTTAAGAAAAAAAAATATCTGTCCCTTTCTGCTGAAATATCTTACCACATTTATAAAGACTGAGGGGAAAGGGAGAATCTGTCACAGAAGACACCTAAAGAGCAACAAGAAGTCCTTTTTATTGATTACATAGCTGGTAAAAAAACCCCACCAAACAATCTGATAACACTGGATAATAACACTGACCATACGCAGGTACAGGTAAAGCTGAAACACTGTGCAGTTTTAACAGTTAGAGGAGTAGTGCACCAATTTTTTGCCTATTTAACAGAAAATAATAGAATGTTATAAACAAGTAACCAGAAGTTTCACTGGAAAGCCACGTATACATGTCTGAAGAGGAGAAATATTCTGTAAGATGCAATCCAGTGGTTTGGTTTACATCACATATAGTGGGAACCATGCACAAGGAACGCTTTGCACATATGTGCACTATCTTGAAGCTAAAAAAAATAGTCTTGGCAGTCTTTATTTGCATTCAACAGGTCTATTTCCCACTAAGTGGCTGGCAGGAATGTTAAATCCTCATGCACTGTTTCGGAACTTTACCTCTAAATACAAACACTTAGCATCTACGCAGTTCTGCTTTCGCAAGCCCCTGAGTCGCGCAGTATTTTTGCCAGGTTTCATTGGGTTTAAATACTGCCAGTGCATCTTGCACGTCCCTAACTAGTTACTACTCCTCAAAGTTACCAGATTAAGCACCACTAGGAAACTAACATCACCCAAAGACATTTGCAACACCAAGGCAAGCTTCCCCTGGTGTTGTTGCCTGCTATTTGCATCTCGTTGTTCTATGCAGCCTTCCAGTGGTCAGAGGTCAGATGCCTCTGCAATCTTTGACCTTTTAGCTCGGGCATCAGTAGCGATGCTTAACAAAATGATGCCAACAGCTCACCAGGAACTTGAGTATAAGAACATCAACTAATTTCATATTCACAAGCTATCAAAATACTCAGAGACAACATGATTTCCGTAAGCTTTCTAACGCTCGTATTAGATCCACATCGTGGCATAAGGAACAGAGCTCCTTAGTTTTACTGTACAATGGGGTAACAACTTCTATAATGAAACACAACAACACACACACAAATTTAACCATCAGCCCAACTGTAAAAAAAGAAGGTGTCCTGTAACACTGCAGGTCATCTTGTCAGCTAGAGAACTTCCTGAACAGTTGCCCTAAGATTAGTTTCATCACACAACCTAAAGACTTCAGTGCAATCAGTCTGAAAACATCACCTGAAGTCATAGGACCAGTTCATACTGAAGACTCAAAAACCAGGAATAACAGACTTGCAGGAAGGAATAGGATAAGGTACGTACTTCTAAATTCTTTACCTTAACATTTCAACTGTTGCCACTGGGCAGAAGATCTTCAGTTTAGAAAGATTACATTTAACACTTGAAAACAAGATTAAAAAAAAAAAAAGGACATTACAGATTGATTTAGAGACCAGCTCTTTCAAAACCAAGACAGCGTAACTGTAAAATTAGAAAACCTGGTCCCATTTTTATAGTCAAACACTGATTGTAAGTAAAAAAAGAATACAGTACATGCAATAATATGAAAAACCTGCCTAATAAACTCAAGTACACAACCAAGAGTAACTAGAGAATAAAAAAACAATCCAAGCTACTGCTTACAATAGACAAGGTAGGGGACATTTCAGAAGACAAACAACTTCCAAATCAGGATGATCATATCACGCATCCCTCATTGGCAAGGATTCGTTGGCTAATTAAAATTTATATGTCATACAAGAAGCATACATTTTATACCAAAAGTAGTCCTGTAAGTTACAAACATTCACCACTGATTAAATATTTCCCTTCCAGATAAATTGACTGATCACAAATACATTCTCAAAAAAAAAGGTGCTGTGAAACAGAAGCAGGATTTCTCCCTGCACACACTGAAGTTTTGTGAAACAATCGCATGAGTATACCTGACAAGGAAGTCCTACTTGTTCTCAGAAACCCAGAAAAAAGCAGATGAAGTATAAGCTTCATGCACTTGACCGTTCCTGACTACCAGTTTTGGTTTTTGCTAGTTAACCACTTCGCCAGAGCCGAGCTATTTGCTGCCTGCTATTTGAATGCTAGTTTCATCATGATGCATCCAGACACAACATTTAAGTCAATCCAACAGCTCCAGAAAGTCCAGAGAATAGCCAGCAGGAAGGAAACCTTCCTCATCCTCAGAACTGTTTAAGAGTATTGCTAGTCATCAAATGAGAAAGAATGGCCTTCAGCCACACTTCCGTAGTCAGAAACACAGATAAACACCTCAAATGTCTCCTTATATCTCTCTTGTAGGACACGTATGCAACTCTCACAGCAAAGCTCAGCACATTAAGAGAATATTGCATTTTTCCACTGGAAAAGGATCTTGTATTTCGGCGTGCATGCTGTGACCTTTAGGCTCCTTTGATCAATTGATAAATATTTGTTTTGTTTTAGGAATACTATCTCTACCACTCTTGTACAATCATTATACATTCATGCAAAAAGAATGCTGTGTTTCTTCTTAAAGATCAAGACTTCGTCTTATTTTAAGTCCTAAATAGGGAAAAGCATTAAAATTAAAAAAAAAAAAAGCCTTTCACAGATACACAACTGATTAGCTACTAGAAGTCAGTAGTCCTGTGGCCAGCTCCATTCTTCTTCCATAATAGCTATTTTTTGGTTGTGGCTTTTTTGAGACGCAATCAAAAGAGTTAATAGAAATAAAATCGACTAAACAGAATTTGATCTATAAAACCGTTTGCATTAATGAGAATCTTTATCAACACAGCTGCCCAGAAAAGCAAAAGTGATGTTTGATATCACTGTTTCAGCATACACTGAACATTCAAGGACAAATACGTATTCACTTTACCTTTACTTTAAGTACATATATTCAAGTGTTCTGTTTGATGATCCATTTCACATCACTTCAGGAAGAGACAAAGGAATGTAAAAGTTCTTCCTATGCTTCATTCCATACTTTTCTAGTTTGTGACCTCAAGAATGGCTAGTTTATTCAAGGACAACATGATGAAAGCCATTTATTGAACCAACCTGAAACCAAAAAATGTCGTACTCCCACATTGAACCTGCGCTACGAAAAACAGGATGACACCAAAAAACACAGAATGGCAATGAACGCAGTAAACACAGCATGGACTTTTCTTACTACTGCTTCACATACAGGCACTAAATGCACTGCACAAAAAAACCTGGCAACTCAGCTGTTTGACTAAACTGAGACAGATATTAAGTGCTCTACATCAAATTCCATGAACATAAATGTAAACAGAAGTGTTTGGCCTCCATACAAAGCAATATTTCTCAAAGTGCTGGGGTTTGGAAATCTGTCCTGCATATTTCCAAAAGCAACTAGTCTACATTCTGTTTGACAGGATCAATAAAGTGTTTTGGAGGTTAACTCACTTTGGTCACGATCCCAAAGAAAAGTTTATGTTGAGTAGTTTCAACTATCCTCCTCATCATCACTAATAAGGTCCCTTTTTTCTACACATGTCTCTCGTTCACGCAGGAAATCCTCACGAATGGCTTCTAGTTCAGTTAGTTCAAGACGGACTTTTTCCAGGTGATAGGTCCTCCGGTTCCTGATCTGACGTAATGGAAAAGGATTCAGGTCTCCAAAAGCAATGCCAGTCAGTTTCCTGCAAGATTACACAACATTAGAAGACAATAACTCATATTTGGTGTTTTTTTAAAATAAGTTTTGAACCTCATCCTTATGAATATTTAGTATATGGCTGATTTCTCTGGTCTCCTTCACATACCTGACAGGTCTTGGATGTAAGCAGTATTGCAAAAAAGCTCTGTAAAGCACTCAGTTTTAAAGGTATTTCAAGTGATAAAGTGTTATCAAGTGCTCAACAGTTCGCAAAGCCACCTGTAAACTCTCTATAATGCTGTAGTGATGACAGCCTTGACAACACCGAACAGAAGATGTAAGCTCAGCTGATCAGAGCTTCACAGGCTAGGCTGAATCCTTGGTACATCCAATACCCAGCTACAGATGGGATAACTTCTGCATGTAACTCACTGAGGCTTGTTCAGTCCCAGGACAGTCAGCTCTGAAGTGATCCACGATAATGAAGCGGTGTGAGAGACCAGATAAAGCCTGGGATAATACAGACACGGATAATACAAAACAAGGATGAGCCAAACTTTAGGATTCAGTGCAAAAGCTCAGGGATTCTGCTGTCTGGAGCACAGAGAGCTCTGGGCTGGTGTCAACTCAAGCTTGTCAGATCACATAGCAAAGCAGCACAAGGGTCTCCATCACCCTTCCAGAGTCATGCTCCATCGTACTATCATTCAGTCACAGCAAAACTAATAACTGATCTGCCTAACCAGTCCACAGACAGAGCTAACTACATTGCTACTGTTGATCTAGACCTTAAAAAAAAACCAAACTCATTTACTAAGGGAAAAGGGGGAATGGGAATTTAACTTATTCTAGCTTAATTATCAGATGAACCCAAATATTAATTTATTTGGACAATTTATTCAAGGCTAAGCTCTCCCTAGGTTTGTATTTTTGAACGAAAAAGAACCATTTCCTGCTATTTATAAACAGAACTTATTCCAACAGCTTCTCTACTTGTGCACAACATGCTACTGAACACAACTTCCATCTGTAGAAAAACTGAACTATAACATCCTATAATCTAGATATAATTACGCACACGTCCATACCATAGAGACTTTTCTCCACTAGAAAGCTTAAATTCTGTATGAAATAATTTTCTAACCCATTCAGGATATCCATGAATTCCATAAAAATAATATTTCTGAATTTTTCATCTACAAGCTGACCTTTCAACTGTATCAGTAAAGGCCCCATGTATTGTTTAATTTTTAATGCCATAAAACGTCGTACAACAATTGTTAAATAAGAAACCAGGTGGTTGGAATCATCATGCCCTGTCAGTTCCAGAAGCCAAATTCCTATCCCCTAGGTGGCACTACCCCACTACTTTCAACTCCAACTTTTAAAATTCTAAGAAAACTCAGCTTTACAGACCAGCATAGAATACATTTGCATTGTAAATATATTTCATGCACTGAATTCTGCCCTCACCTTAACTTCCCTCACCATCTGCCAAGAGATACCCGATTAGCTCATTTTGTTAACATCAAGGTAAGATCTCTACCAGCAATATTAGAAATCTTTAAAATAGGTTCTTTCAGCACCAGAAAGTTTAGACAGGAGAGCTAAGCCATCATTTCCTTTACATAATTGGAAAAGGAAGAGAAAACCAAATCTGCAGCTCTGATTAAATATAAACATTTTGTTCAAATTAAGTAAGAGCAAAAAAAATTAACTTTTTTTTCCTTTTCTTTTGCAACTTAGTTTCTGATGATACTGCTATGGTACTACTGGTGCTACATATTACATGTGTGATTATAAGCTATAAAATAGCCTAGTTATCAATTATAAAGTATCCACAGATTTGTTTTATTTATTATTTTCTGTTAAAAATATGTGCACCATCTTCTCAAAATCTAGTTCACGTTTCTCTGTCATTTCCAGATTTGGAATCTGGTCCAACAGCTGATTACAACTGTCCAACATTCTTCCAATCAAAGTGGGGAATGCTAAAATACAAACCACCATGCAATTACCCCTCCAGAGTTTTTGAAGAGGTTTCAGCAGAGGAACCAACATCTGCTATCAAGGCTTTTACCATTTAAATCAGGCGCAGAACATTCTCCCTGCATCAGACCCAACAATCCTTTTTAAGCACAGAGTAAGATTATTCAGTTTTAACTTCTCTCCAGGTAAAACTGAAATACAGGAAGTAAAAATAATAAATAGCTCTTGCAGTAGGAGCCAAAGTATAAGCCTAACTCCATATGGAATTATGTTAGAAACAAACAACACAAATTCCAGTATATGATTTTGTACTAAATTCAAAATCAGTGAGTTTCAGTAGCTTTACAAAACATTGTCAGACATCAAACCAATCCCAATATGACTTCCTTTTAATCTTAATCTGCTGCACTTTAGTCTTGAAACTAGGAACCTAAAATATTAGACCCTAATTTACAAACTATTTCCTATGCAAGAATTGAAGAACAGAAGAGTGTCTAGTCTGTATGTATTCTCCCCCTTCAAAGTATATCTTAAAGCCAGCTGGAGTCATGTGGCATTAGCCTATGTATTAACGATGCAGAAGAGATCTAAACTTAAAGGTTCATAGCTTACATGTTAATACTTGGGCCAGGATGTGTTTTTATTTTTCATAAAATATTTCACAACCTCAGCTGTATTCACAATGCAGGGTAAAACTTCATCTATGGTTGAAATTCATAAGCATTGCTACTATGATACAACTGCTAAACAAGACCAACTTGCCAAAGTAATCCCAGTTTTATACCTAAAAATTCACAATTATGCATTCATCACTTGCGCTTTTGTCTGCACTAAATAAAACTACTCAGGAGAAACCTTAGCAGTTAGTTTCATCTCTAGTTGCTTTATATCTAAACTAAGATCTAAAGGAAAACAGAACAAAGAACCCACCCATGACAGACTTCCATGCCCCACCACAGGTCTTTCGCTTACACACAATTTTGAGTTACCCACCTAGCATCAAGTATAGTGCGGGTGAAATATCGAAGGTACTTGAAAATGGACATTGAATCTTGCAGTTTTAAGATTTCCTCTTCTTTGTATTTAAAAAGTGCCAGGGCAAATCTGAATATTACCTGATAAAAACACACACAACGTTTGGTTCTTCTCAAGAACAGAATGCACTGATTCCCATTCTTATCTACTGTAAACTCAAAGGACAAGTGTTACTCTTCCTACACGCTCTGAGCTATCTCAACACACCTCCTTCTGTCTCCCTTCCCTGCCACTCTCTGCCCCGTCCCCCATTTCCAAAAGCTTCCAAAAACTTCTCTTGTGGCCTGTAACCCACACAAGGTGTTCTGCAGTTCTGCCCAGAACACAATGTTGTGTTCACAACATACAAATTCATTCAAGTATTGAGTTCCTAACACAGCTGTGGAACAACGAGTGCTGTGCTTGTTGAATGCACTTAAGTTACTTCAGGGCTAACATCAAGTTTCACTTTCTAAACAGGTTGTTTTCCAATGCCTTGAATTCTCCCCACCCATTGGGGGACTGACGAGGAAGGAACTTCTGACACCAGTTTGTCAGCCAGCTTTGTCAAGGGCTGGAAAAAGCATTATCTCCCTTCATTCTGAAAAGGCTTCAGTAAGTTCCGAACTTCATCAGCCTGTACCTGGCTGCCTTCACAAAATACCATGATGCTTAAAACTGATTTGAACGAATACACAACCAAAATACTACTGCACATTGGAAAGCTCAGACGAGGCCCACGAGATATCTAGCTAACACCCAGTTTTTGTCTATTTATTTATAACTCTCCTGTTCTCTCCAATTGCCTATAACATCTGCTCTAGCATTACTAGCGTGTTTGAATCCAATTATTTTTTCCTGCACCAATTTTATTTCACTGCAATTTCACAAGTATGAAATACAGGAAAATTCTTTCACCTCCACCCCTTAATTGATGAGATAGGAGCCCAGACAGTCATTGTTTGTCAGCTGTACTTTAAATGTCTGCAGAAATTAAACAAATAGTTGCTGCAGACAAGCCAAATATTAGCGCTTGGTCACAACTAATTCTTACATCTTTCCAATACTTCTGCCTTCTTCACTTAATGTAAGAGTAGCTCTCATTTTTATGTAATTACTTAAAACGGATTGACAGCTGCATGTAGGAGCTAACAGCACTGCCTATAGTTTTATTTTTCAAAGGTTAACAAAAAATGGTGGCTGGTGAAAGGAAGACACTTCACATTTAGAATTCTTAGATGTAACTCAAAGTTTTTGACTTGCAGAACACAGATAAAACAAAAACTGTTTTGACTGGTTATTTATGCACATCTCCTCCCTTTTTTTCCTGCTAGTCATTTTAACTGATAGGATTCTTGTCAAACAACCTTCCTCCACCCTGCATTCAATAACACCACAGTATTTTGTTACCAGGTAATGACTGGAAAAACTCATCTCATTCAGTTCACCTTTGGTCCCTCATACAGGAAGGAGTCCCAGATTTTAAAAAGGATGTCGCTAACCACGCTGTCCACAAACACCACGAGAAACCAGTTGAAAGTTATAAGAGTATAGTCAACTTTGTATTGTTCAAAATGAGCGTGCAGTCGTGGAAGCTTCTCACTCATCAAATCCTTGAACACTCGCTGATCGACCTGAAGAGAGGACAAATAGGACACTATTGCTCCTACGTTTCCCAGCATATATATGGTTCAAAGTAGGGCTGTTATCACTCTAAGTGCAAGCTTTTCAAGAGTAACCAGGAAACCCAGGACTGCCTAGTTAACACTTCCAAGCTAGATGCACCACCCTTGCTGACACAGCTTTTTGCTTCTCAGCCCACCCCCAGTCTCACAGGGCTCTTCACACGCAGATGGTGTGTTCCCACTACACGTCACCAGTGCTACACTGGTGCAGGAGCACCAGAGCAGAGAACAAGCTGAGGAAAGGCTTAGAGGGAGGCGGTAGCATGGACCAGAGCACCGCCTGGAAGCAGAGGAGCGTGACAGTATATGCTGCTTGCAAAACTGCAAAAGGCATTCTCATCCCCTCTCTCCC
>NW_010144347.1:0-3860 GCF_000699245.1 Pterocles gutturalis
CTGCCGCTGCTCCCATCCCGGGGGGACCTTCGGGGCTCTCTGTGGCCCCAGGTGCAGTGGATGTCCTGGTCTGGGCTGGGATGGAGTTAACACTGTTTTCAGTAGCTCCATATCGCCCTGTTTTGGATTTAGGATGGGATTCGGTATGAGAAGAATGCTGATAACAGGCCGATGTTTTCTGTTGGCGCTGAGACCATCAAGGACTTTCCAGCTTCCCTCCTCTGCTAGTCTGCAGGTGCACGAGAAGCTGGGAGGGAGCACGGCCGGAGCACTGGACCCACGATTATTGGCTTGGGATTTAAGCTCAGCTTCAGCACTGAGGCCCAAATTGGACAATGTCTATTCCATATCGTCCCACGTCATACTCGGGATTTTAGAAGGATCTGCCGGGAAACGCTCCCTCTCTTCTGGAATTGTCGTTTCGGGACTCTCCCTGCTCCAGGATCATTAACGAGGAACGGGATGGGCTTTGGTCACCATATATCCCTCATTTGTATGTTATTATCATTATTATAATTTTCAATTTTATTGTGTTTCAATTATTAAATTGTTCTTGTCTCAACCCAGGAGTCTCTTTTCCCTTTATCCCTCCACGTCTCTCCCCCATTCCCTGTGGATGGGGTGGTGAGTGAGCGGCTGCGTGTTTTCATCACTGGCTGGGTTAAACCACGACACTCAGCTCATTGCCCACCTTCACCCCACAGCAAAGATTTGGGGCAGGGAGCACCCGGATCTGAGGCTGGGACCCTGTTCTTGCTGCCTTGAGGTTTGATGGGAAATGCAACCAGGAAAACCACAGCAGCTACAAGACCTGGGAATCATGGAGAGCTGGGAATTGTGGCAAATCCCTGGAAATCACAGCAAATCCCATCACCTCTGCTGGAAACCCTCCCAAGGGCAACTGCCCAGGGGCCGAGAGAAAACCCACAAATAAAGGCTGGATGCTAAAAGGTTCTTAAATATTTAGTTCAGATTTATTTAAAGTCAAAGTCAGTTTGTGGACACTATTTATATTATTAAAAACACTTGGAGGTTTGTACTTCTAGCAAAAATATACATTTCAGTTTGAGGGTCGTTACACTGTCGAGGAGGGAAGCGCAAAAAGTTCCCCAGGTGATGAGCACGTGAGTCCCGCATGCCGGCCACGGCTGGGGATGCCACCGGGGGCTTCTGGAAGGACAAATCCCTCCAGGCTCCGTGCAGCCCACACACGTCTCCGGTGCCTTCCCCGAGAGGGCTTCAAAGTGCTTTAGAAACGGTAATTCATACCACCCGGCGAGGTAGGGAGGGGAAGGGGCTGGGCAGGCTGAGGGTGGGGAAACTGAGGCACGGTGAGGAGCTGGAGGGCGGCAGCAGGGGCAGGTTTGGGACCGGCCAGCCCTGGGACATGGAGGGGAAGCCCAGCGCTCTTCCCCTTGGGGTTTTAAAGGAATTATTGCACCAGGGAAATCCGCTACCCTGAAGAGGAGGAAAATAAACCAAAACTGACTCGTTTGCTCCCACAACCCCTCCTTGGGAATATCAGTATTTTAATAAGGCTGCTCGGGACGCACGGGACCACGAGCTGCGGATGGGTAAGTGCCGCTTCTTAGGTCACACACCATCATCCCGAGAGGGAAAAAAAACCGGCTCTGTCGTCTCCCCCAGGCCCCTGGTGAGGCAGCCCCCCACGCAGGCAGCACCGTGGCGTTTCACTACAGCTGCGAGAAGTTGCGAGGTAAAGTCCCAGAACGGTTCTGGGTTTAAGCAGACCCTGAAGCCTGGAGCTGTCGCCGCACTCGGGACAGCAGCAGAGGGGGACAAGGCAGCGTCCCCAACCCGGCCACGCTCGCCAAGAAGCTCCTGCTCACTGTGAGCATCACACCCTCTCCCTCCCCTTTTCCAAGCTGTGTTGTACAGCTGCAAAGCTCTTTGCAACCAACACACGAATTAATCCTCGTGCTTCCCCACTGAGCAGAGAGCAGATGCCCATCCAGCTCCCTTTCACAGACGGGAAACTGAGGCAGGGCAGTTACCAGGTCAATGCCCTTTCAGCATCATGAGCTCCATGGGCTGGCCGTGCCTTTGCTTTCTCCTGTGGCTTTGCTTTCCCCTTGCTGGTGTTGCTAAAGGCTTCGTTTGCTCTGGTGCTCACAGGAGCCAGGCTGCTGGGGCCCCACACCGCCCTTCAAACCCCGCCGAGCCCCTGGGACTTGGGAAGGGAGCTGCAGGACAAGCTGTGAGCCCTGCCACCTAAACCCTGGCCAGTCCCAGGCTGCCCCTGGCCCTGCACAGACCATTTGGTAACTCACGTCTGCACCGAAAAGCCAGGGGAAGCCATGAGATGCTGGCCTCTGCTCGGAAGGTGAATTTTTATTAGTCAAACCCGTTCCCTCTCTCATACGGAGGTGCCGAGGGGCAGGCTCCCTCTGAAACGGGGGTCCCAGGAGCACAGGGTCCCACCCGGCGTTCAGGGGAAGGCAGAGATCACAGAAACCATTTGGTAACTCACGTCTGCACCGAAAAGCCAGGGGAAGCCATGAGATGCTGGCCTCTGCTCGGAAGGTGAATTTTTATTAGTCAAACCCGTTCCCTCTCTCATACGGAGGTGCCGAGGGGCAGGCTCCCTCTGAAACGGGGGTCCCAGGAGCACAGGGTCCCACCCGGCGTTCAGGGGAAGGCAGAGATCACAGAATCCCTCTGGGAACACCCGCTCAGGGATGGGGGCTGCAGCCGAGGTCTCTGCTAGGACAGCCCTACCTGTCTGCAAGTGTTTTTCTTTGGGAAAGAGAGAAACATCCTTTCGTTACACTGTCCCAGACTTCACAGCTCAGGACTACGTCTTCGGAGTGCAATAGAAAAAAAGAAAATAAAGACACGCTGTAAGCGCTGTTGCTGGCCCCGCCGGATCCCTGCACTGCGCTGGGGACTCCTAATGACCAGAGCATCCCCCACCGGCCCCAAGCTGCTGCAGGAACCCCACTGTCCAGGCCATGGAAACCCGCTGGCCGCTCCGGAGGCCCTGGGGAGCAGCTGAAGAGCTGGGCTGTAGTAACGGAAACAGCAGCTTATGGTTTGCCTTTGTAAATTTGTTAGTGTGTGTTAACGGAAGCCCTGGCTAGCAGGTGGTGGCTGCAACCTCCGACGGCATCTTGCCCTATGTACCGTACGTCAGGGTCATCACGTAGAAAACAGTTTCCAGTAGAAGAAATGGAAGACATGGGGAAAGATTTTCCTTTGTTTCTGTACAAAAAGTCTTGATGGGAATCCATGGCTTCATTCTCATAAATAACAGGTCCTTAGTACATGTCCTTGTAGATCTCTTGCAGGAGCGGGTGCAGAGATGTCTCCGTCTCCGTCTTCTTGATCTTCTGCACCAGCTGCGTGTGCTCCGTCACCAGCTGCCGCAGGTCTGCCATCTTCTGCAGCAGCTTGGGGAAGAGGTACTGGGCATCGGGGTGGTTGGACTGCAGGTGGAACTCCAGCGCTCGCAGGATGTTGTCTTGGATCTCCTCCACCTGCTTCACGTTCATCAGGCCAGGACGGTCTGTGGGGAGGAAGGACGTTAGCTGCAGGGTTATGGTGGAGCTCTCCAAAGGACAGGCTCCTCCTGGGGAAAGGGAGACGGGGGCTGTAACCCACCCACCGGGACTCCAACGTCATCAACTGGACAAAGGGAGAAGCGTGCCCTTGGACAACGTATCCCACAGCAGCGTACAGGGAGGAGATACCACTTCTACGCTCCTTGTCCTTGGTCCAAGCTAGGTGTCACTGCCACAGAGAAGCTTTGTTTTCACTTCTCTTGTCCCCCTAAGAAACCCCTGGCTGATCTCAGGGCCAGCTGCAGCTCAGCTCCCCCAGCCCACCCCAAACCACCCCTA
>NW_010144347.1:3891-19215 GCF_000699245.1 Pterocles gutturalis
GGGGGGACCCCTCCGGACCCCCGCACAGCCAAGAGCAACAGCTCACCTCCGCACAGGATGATGGCAGCCACGAACAGAGACAGGTCACTGTCATCCAGCTCCAGCGCGTTGAACTTCACAGCAAACTCAAATTTGGGCTCCATGATCTCGTTGAAGGGCTTGCGCAGGCTACGCAGGAACTCGCGGGTCACGAAACCGTTCCCGTTGGCCACCAACAGCCCATCTTTGTTCATGATGGAGGCCAGCATAGTGAAGATGGCCTCGTGCACCCCGTACTTGAGCAGAGTCACTTGGTCGTTCAAGTAGAGGCCAATGAAGCTGGGGATGCTCTTGGCGAACTCGGTGAGCTCCCGCACGGTCTCCACCGTGGTGCACTGGCAGGGGGAGCAGACGTGCCCCCCCAACTCCTTTTACCGGACCTCCTCCCCCACCAGCCCCTTCTCTCCCTGCCACAAGGTGTCGATGTCATGGATCACAAAAGGCTGCTTGAAAAAGAAACCAGCAGTTAGGAACCCTCCACGAGGACTCGAGATGCCAGCTCTGCCAAGGACGCTCGTGTTTGTCTGCCTGTCCCTTTGCTCTTCTCGTCCCCACGGGGCTGACAGTGTCTGCCCCCACCCATAACCGCACCAGTCTGCAGGAATTTTCCCAGTAAGGCACAGGACGTGTAGAGCCCACCCCGCTGCAGCTGGGAACTGGCGGATGTGGAACAGCAACAGCACGAGGGGGGTCAGCACCTCCCAGAGAACAGCCCCCCGACATTGGTCATGGCCAACCCCCACCCGGAGGGAACTTACTGGGGTGCCGCTGGCCTTCCCGGTCAAGATACCTCTCGCCTTCTTTTTGGTCATGTTGAAATTCTTCAGGTAGGCGTTGTAAATGTGCTTGGAGAAAGCTTTCAGGTCGGCCACCTGCGGGTTCTGGCAGCTGATCTCACTCGCCGTCAGCCCCGCCACCAGCTTCCTCTTCTCTGCCTCCGGCATGCGGCCAAAGCGGATTGCTGGGGGGGCAAAAGTGGTGGGTCAGGACACTGGGAATGACCGCTGGAGATGCAAGGTGATACTCCTCCAGCACTGCAGCTCCTTCAGCATCGTCACCTCCAGGAACCAGCCATTTCTGCCCCCCCCGACCAGCACAACCCCACGCCAAGCTCCCGTCCCCGTTCCTCTGGGCTCTCGCACGAGCCCTAATTCCCCCAAGAACACCTTGGCTTGGCCAGGAGCAAGCTGAAGTTTAAAAATCCCAGCACAGAAGAGCAATCTGTGTGTCCAGTTCCCACCAGGTCAACCCGTAAGGGACAGCCCTGTGCCACCAGCCAGCCTGCACAGTGGGAGCGAACAGCCCCGTCTTGTGCGAAAGAAAAGGATGAAGAGTCAAAGAGCCAAAGCTTTGGGTTTGAAAGCGGATCCCCTTGCAAGAAGAGAGCCACGAGACAAAGCGAACCCTCTACAGCCAGGCAGATGTCCCCATGGCACCACGGCCAGGCCTGCAGAGAGCGGTGACACTCACCGTTATGTGACATGCCCAGCGAGAGGCATTTCTGGAAGCGGCAGTACTGACACTTGTTCCGATTCTTTTTCTGAATCTTGCAGCTCCGCTCACACTTCTCGTACTCCAGCTTCATGCGGATCGTCCGGCGGAAGAAACCCTGTGGGCAGGGGGCACAGAGGGGGACAGGGAGCAGGGGGACAAGGGAACAGCAGCGTTAGCACCTGTGTTTGGGGACGAGGAGGGTTTATTATCCCCAGGAGCCTCACGGAGGTTCAGCCGGGTGCGGAGGAGGAGCCCTGGGTTTTTCCTCGGTCCAAGGAGAGGTTGAGGGGTGGGAGAAGGGGGCTGCAGGGGAGGATCCGGAGGGCAGCCTACGGTCCGGTGCTGGTACCGAGTGTGTGATTCTGGCAGCAGCCAGCAGGGAGGGATGGAGGAACAAGCTGCGGCCAGCCCCAGCCTGCAGGAATGTCTGGCAGGACCTGGGCCACTATCCCGGCCCTGCTGGCATCTGCTGGGGGGGGAAAGAATTTCACAGACACATCCAAGCTGCAGCCAGTGATCCCAGGGGGATAAATACACAGCTCGCTGCTGATGTGCAGCACAGAAAGCATCTTTAAAAGCAAAGCCAGGGTCCCTGTGGGGATAGATGGATTTCCCTTAAAAAGTAAATCATAACAGGGCAAGATTTGGGCGGTACGCACCTCAGCTGCCTCCCCCAGGACAGTATTTGTGTGCCTGCCTCTATACCTCACGCTCTCTAGACAGGTTGCAAATGATTTATTTTTTTTTACAATCACTCAATCCTGCATCCCTGCTTTGCTGCAAACCTGCTTGTCTGAAGAGCTGGCGTGATCCCTGGGATCTAATCGCTGCTTGGTGCTGCTGAACACAGCCCTCCCCGGGGCGTACGTACCTTGCAGCCCTCGCAGGCGTGCACACCGTAGTGAAACCCCGAGGCTTTGTCTCCGCAGACCCTGCACTCCACGTTCAGTGCTCCCAAAGCCGCGTCCTCGCAGCCCGTCTGCAGTTGGTCCGACAAGGAAGGAGAGGAGCTCTGCGAAAGGTCTGCAAACACAAAGGACATGTCCTTTCATGTCACAGCCACGAGCCCAGCGTTGTGTCTAACTCCTCCAGCCATGGGGCTGACGAGGGATTTCCAGCACTGTCCCAGCCGGTCACTGGTATTGCATCTGGGCAGCGAACCTCTGAGCTCAGGCGCTGATGCCATGCACAGAGCCAAGAGTGACCCCAGCGTGCCCAGCAGCTGAGAGACTCCCCACCAACGCTGATTTCTTCCCCCTGGCATTGATGTCTAGTCAATGAAACCCAACCAGTAGATTTTCTAATCCCCAGTTGGCAGGCGGCTGGCACAGCGCTGCCCAGCTGGAACGCCCGGGGCTCTGGAGAAGGCTCTTTAGCAGCAACAAACCTTCCCCCCCAGCTCCTACAATCAGTCTGCACCGAGGACTTCAAGACATGGCCAGGGAAGTGTTCTCAGGCATCCTGGGAGTTCTCCCCATATGGGGTACATCGTTACCTGCATCTCCTTTTAATTCCCATCTCCCAACCCCAGCGGTGACTGCAGAGGAAGAAATAACCCTCTCCATAGCCTGGCTCTCAGTCCGTTATTTCACAAAAGGAAGAGATTAAACCAAACCAAACTCCGCTCACAGGCAGGTCCTCTGCCCTTGGAGCTGAGCGCACTGCCCTGGATGCTCCCGTGGCTCCACTCACCTGTGTAGCTGCTCGAAGGCAGCGAGCTGTCTGGTCCTCCAGTTGGGTCCGAGGCTCCGCTTGCCACCATCACTGCCTCTTCCTCTTCCTCCTCCTCCTCCTTGACCTCAGGTACTTCCTCCTGTAGTTGTTCCATAATTGATCACCGCTCAGTGCCAGGACTGCAACCCCTGTCATAGCTCTGGCATCATCCGCGTCTATCCGAGATGGACCCTACCAGGCTGTTCCTGCTAGCCTGCGGGACAGAGGGAGAAACGCGCGGGGTCAGCGCCCAACACCCGCGCGGCAGCAGGGCGGTGGGTAACCACGCCGGTCCTCCTCTGCCTTCTCTCCTTATCCAGGCAGACAAGCGGAACCTGGGCCCTTCTAAACGTCACTAAACGACACTCTGTAGGACTTAAGGAAGCAGAACCTTGCTGAGATTGTATTTAAAGCCCAGCAGATGGAACCCAGATCACAAACCAGCCCAGACACCACCCAGGAACCTGGAGTCATAGAATCATAGAATGGTTTGGGTGGGAAGGGAGCTTAAAGCCCATCCAGTGCCACCCCCTGCCATGGGCAGGGACACCTCCCACTAGCCCAGGTTGCCCAAAGCCTCATCCAGCCTGGCCTTGAACCCCTCCAGGGATGGGGCATCCACAGCTTCTCTGGGCAACCTGGGCCACTGCCTCACCACCCTAACAGGAAAACATTTCTTCCTCACATCTCATCTCCATCTCCCCTCTTGCAGTTTAAATCCACTACCCTCATCCTGTCGCTACATGCTTGGGGTCCCAAGCTTTAATGCCCCATAGCAGAGACATGGCCCCAGACAACGTCCCCCAGAACTGCCACCGCCCTGGGATGTCACGACAGTAGCCAAGGCTGGGGTTTGACAGAGCCAACACTACCAGAAAGAGTAAGATAGCACCAGCTTCACCCTCATCCCCGCCCAGCCCAGGGAGAGCTCAGGGACGGGGCAGCAACCGATCAGTGGCTCGGTGCCCGTGGGTGGGAGATGCCGGGGGAGCTGGGCTCGGCGCAGCAGCAGGCGGTGGCCGAAAGCCCCTGGCCCGTGCGATCCATCTGCAAGACTGATGGCTTCCTGCCACCCCCGCACTCACGCTCCTTCCCATTACAGCGCTGCCAGTTCCAGCGTTTGTGTTTATTTTCACTCCTCGTGTTGTAACCGGCCCTGGCTCCTCTGCCAAGAGCCGCGGGGTTGAAAGCGTCGCTGTTGCTCGGCGCAGCTGCCGGGCTGTGCTCGGCCCCGGGGTCCGGCAGCACGATGGCGACGGCCGCACAATCCCACCAGTGTCTGGATCCTGGGCTTCCTGTGGGAGGAACGGCCCCGTCCTCGCCTCGTGTGCTTCCGCTCCTTGTTTGCCTTCATCTATCCCAAACAGCTCACCAAACGCTGATGCCAGGCAAGCGATGCATCGCCGGTACCGGGACCGTTGCAGAGCTGTTCTCGCCTCCCTCCGAACCACGCCGGATCTTGTCTAAGTGTTTGCAACATCCCAGCGCTCATGTACCTCCAGATCTTGATTCCTGAACTGCCTTTTGCTTGAGTCATCAATACCTCAAGCCCCGTTTACGTAGAGTTGCATCTCCTTCCTTAAAGGAGCTATTTTTAAACGGAGAAATATCCACCAGGAGAGCCACTGAAACCCAGCTTCCAGCCTCAATTTCCAGGCAGAAGTTAAACTGACAAAGCCTCTTCCATCCCACATTAGAGGGAAGTGAGCAGGCTGCTCACAGGGGACTCACACCAGGGTGTCCCCAAGCACCAGGATGGTCTGTGCCCCCTGCCCAAGCCCCAAGAACGGGGCTTGCTGGGGAGGGCAGCAGTGACCCAGGACTCCCTGGGCTCATTTTCCCTCCCACGCACTTCAAACCTGAGCTGCAGCCAGCTCCCTGGATTCGCTAGAAAGCTGGAAGTGCTGAGCAAGGTCAAAGCTCCCTGCAAGACCAAGCAAGCAGCTGAGGGAGAGGACAAAACCTGCAAGCGGGAGGTTTAATGCAAAGACGGCGCAAATGCAAACGCGCTGCAAAGCCAGGACCCCAGGGGCTGCACCAGAGCCTGGGTCTCCCACGGGCGAGGGGGCTTTGCTTTCCCCTCCACGCGGGGAATTCAGACCACAGGACTTTGTTTCAAGGAGAGGTACGTTCGAGGCAATGAGCAAGCACGGCCGCCCCGCTTTCCTTTGCAGCAGGAGCAGGCGGAGGGGTGCTGGGCAGGGCAGAGCTCCCGTCCCGCGCCTCCGCCGGAGCACTGAGGGACCATTCAGGGGCCGTGTTATCCTTGGCCTCCGCTCCCCCATCCCACGCGCTGGGACATGGCACACGGGCAGGAAAACCCATTCAGCGGAGATGGAGGGTAACAAGCGCAGTCGTTTTGCAGGCTATATATAAATGGATGGACAAACATCAGGAAAATTGCCTGGAACTGCAGTTAGCGGGGGAAGCTTGTGGCACGAGAAACTAGTCTACGGTGGAAAATACATCCAACAGCAATTTAATGAGCTTCTCATTAGCTCTCCTTTGTCTCTGGCATTCAGCACGGGCCGCTTGCTTCAAACCCAGCGCAGACACAGCCTTTCGCTTCGCCCCAGCAGCCTCACGGCGCGTCGCTGTCGGAATAAGGTGGCTGCATCCCTCCAGCAGCATCCCTCTGTCCTCCATCCTCCGGGTCTGCTCAGGGCCCTGTGCTCCTGGGGTGGCAGCGAGCTCGTGGCGCTCAGCGTGTTCCCCAAAAACCCATCAAAACAACCCCAAAACCGTGCTCAGCGTCAGGCTGGCTGGGAAGGGGGAAAGCGGAGGGCGAGATGTGCGCAGACAGCAACGCCAGGCTCCAGCGAAGGCTCCCAGGAGGATGCAGACATGAGGGTAAGGATAAGGATTTGGATCCCATTCTCCGAGAGCAGCTGGAGAGCCAGAGAGAGAAAAAGCTTTTACCAGAAAGCTCTGAATGTATTGTTTGCATATCTCCTTGCAGGCCAAGAGCACAGGGGCCTGGGCAGAGGGAAGCTGCGAGGGCTGTTTGCACACCTGCCTTTCCCTTCGCCCTTCCCGTTTTCCAAACAGCAGAGAGAGGGAGAGGAGGGGGAAAAGGGATTGGTTTCGTATGGGAGGCTGCACCCCCTGCTTTCAGCAGATGAAAGGCCACGGCAGCCGCTGTCGGATGAAAGGCAGGGCAGGGGTATTGCCTGCCCACCCCAGAGGGACCCCCCAGAGAAACGCAGACCCCCAGCCCTCGGGGCCAGGGGCAGCAGCCTGGCAGCCAAACCCAACCGCACGCAGATGTGCCAAGGTCTCAGACACGCTCCTCTGCTCCTGTGTGAGCCCCACGGTTCAGAGCGGGGCATCCCGGGAAGATGGAGCTCCCCAGAGGTTTGTCCAAACTCCCCAGAGGTTGCTTTGGCCATGGGCAGGGTTGTCACAGCCCTGCATCTTCGTGAGATGGCACTGGGATGGCAGAGGGTGGCCAAAGGACCTTTCTCAGCCCCAGTGCCTCCACATCCCGCTGCGGAGCAGGCAGAGAGGAGGGATAACTCTGTCTCCTCCCCTTGGCTGAAAAGACAGTGGCCAGAGCACAGCTTGGAGCGGCAGGGAGAGGGGCAGATTCCTGCCTGGCGCAGCCACCCCCTTTTTCCGTTCGACAGCTGTCACAGCGCAGCGATGGAAAGAGAGAATGGAAACAAGGATGGGGACCATGAATTCCTCCCTTAGCTTCTCCAGCAAAGCCGTTTCCCTTCCTCTTCCCACAGGATGGGATTGACCAAGAGGCCAAGCACCTCGGGACTTGCTCTGCCCTTGCTGCAATCCCTGTTCCAAGGAGTTTTGGCAATCCTGGCCAGGACCCTGGTTCTTCTCCGAGAGCCTGCAGCCGGCGGAGGGTGGGTTTGTTCGCTGGCTCCTGGCTTGGGCAGATGCCTGCTGGCTGCTCCGCAACAGGTTTATCCTTCCTAGAAGCAGGAGCTGGCATCCATGCCAAGCTAAACTGTACCCTGGGAATGGAGGGAAGAGCCATGGCACAAGAAGAGGAAAAAAAAACAGGAACAAAAGATAAAAGGAGACAAATCTTCAGTGTGGACCCCCTGGAAGAAGGTTGGACAAGGCTTTGGGCAACCTGGCTTAGTGGGAGGGGTCCCTGCCCATGGCAGGGGGTGGCACTGGGTGGGCTTTAAGGTCACTTCCAACACAAACCATCCTGGGATTCTATGAAGTTTAGTACTTCTCCGGGGCTGACCACGATCCAAGCCTCAGTTCATCAACCTGCAGCTTGCACCCCTTTGGCCCGAGAGCTCCTCACCGCTGATGAGCGTGTCAGCCTTGGAGCCCAGCTCAGAGAAGCAGAAGCTGACAAACCGCCGGGGCAGTGCCCGTTTCCCCGCAGTCTGTGCGCAGGAGGGTGGTGGGGTGATGTGATGGAGAAGCCCAGTTTCTCACCAGTGTTGGAGTCCCACACGCAGAGCAAAGTGTCACAAGAAGGGGACGTGGGGACGTGCGTTTCGACACAGACACCCGGGCGCTGGCAGCCAGACAGCCACAGAACAGGAGCAAGGAAGTGCTAGTAATTAGCAGGACCTCGTCTTTAGGTGTCCTTTCACTGGTGTGAGCTCAAACAAGAGGGAATTTTGGTGTGATGACGGGGAAGGGGAGAGGATGCCTGATCCCATTTCCCTCCAGGAGAACATACCTTTGTTTCTAATATATTTATAGAGATAAGATTGACCAAGTCCCCATTGTAGTCTGGAGTGTCCCCACACTAGATTCCTCCCTGGAAGCCGGGAGTTTCCAGGCAAAGCAAAGTGCCAAAAAAAGTCCAAACCTCCCAAGGGCCAAATCACAGAGTTGATCAGTTCAAAGTGGTTGTTCAAGTGACCATAAAAGAGGTTGCCAGGAATTGCGAAAGGAAACCAATTTACCGTGGGAGCACTTCTGGCTTGCGTTTTTACTCCTCCGCATGAAAATATTCGCCAAATTCACAGTCAAGAGAAGTAAATCCTTCTGGAAGGGGTGAGATGAGAACTCAGCCCTCTGTGCAGCAGTGCTTTGTGACGTGCAGTGCATACTCAACCCACAAAAACTGAACTGAATCCATAAAAAAAAAAAAGGTGATTGTTGCTTGTTGGCCACCCTCTGCAGATGTCCCTTGGGTTGTGTCACCGCCTCCTATATCTGCTGATCAAGTACCAGTTTCTGTTCCTCCTCCTACACATCAGCTCCCACTAATAAAAGCCGAAGAGGAGCTAAGCAGATGCTGCAACACAGGAAAGGTAACTAGGTGCACAGAACAAGAGAGACAAACACTGAGAACATGTTTGGTTGTGTTCCTGAAAGACCAACACGCCCCTCATTAGCTAATGAGACCTCGGCAGCACTTACGACCCAAGTGCTTCCTTCCTTACTCCCAGTCTTGGCCACAAGGCAGGCTGCACGCAGAAATAAGCTACTAGAGGTAGTAAGAAAGAGCCCTTCCATGATTTTCCCCTTGAAGCATCTGCTCAGATGTTGTACCGTGCCCCAGTCCAGTCCTTGTGGGTTATCTGTGTTTCACCAAGTACCAGCAGACTAAGCAGCAGGGTGCTGCCGGAGCTGTTATTACCATGTTGCTACTAATTACTCAGGAACATGTGACAGAAGGTGCAAGAGATTCCCTTGCTTGCCTTGAGCAGCCGGGCTCGCCAAAATGAATCATACTGCGTGTTTTAACTCACCCACTTCCGGGACACTAAGGGGGGGGGGGCAGAAATTAGAAAAAGTTACAAAACTCGCCAAATTCTTCTCTTTTTGTACCACAATTGACGTTGTCCCCAAAACCAGGTCATGGTATTTTGCTCCAAAAGAACTTCCTGCTTTCTCGCCTGTGCTGGGTTTCTTCAGAGAGCAAAAGGTGTCGCAGAAAGAAAAGAAAAATCAGACTTTGGGCAATGAACTCACAACCATGTGCCAAAGGGGGTTCTGCCGGGCTGCTCTTCTCTTCCAATGCATCCTCCAGGAGCTGCAGACATCCCTGGCTCCAGCAGCTCCAGGCATGCACGGGATGTGCTCCAAAATCTTGAGATGGCAGATACTGGGAGAGGGTTAATGCTTCTGCAGGAATCATCCCTCTGCACCTTTCTCCGATGAGCCCAGCAGCAGAGGGGCAAGAGCAGGGCGGCAGCGAAGGGCTGAGCAGTCGTTAGCTCTTATCCAAGTCCTGCTTCACGACCTTCAACCCCCATACCTCCGTTTCCTCCATCATCCCAAAACAACCCCCAACCAAACACAAAAGCCACCCAAAAAAAAACCAAACCCAGCACTTTTACAGTGCTTCCTTCCTGCTCCTTTCCTCGCGGCATTAGCTCACGGAGACGGCATGTTTTGGAAGCACAGAGGAATCCATCGGCGCCAGGCGTCATTGTTTATTCCCGGATTACGGATTTTCACACCTGTTTGCAGTCACGCTCGCAAGTCTGGCCTCCCCGGCCCCAGGTCAGCACACCACGCTGCTTGTGATAGTCTTCTCCCTTTGTACATTCCTATCCGAAGTGTTTCCAGGATTATTTTCAGCAAATAAACCGGCGTGTCTCATCCCGGCAATCGCTGACCGATATTTGTGTCTTGCCGTCAACTCAGGACAGCCCGGAGCACCCAGGGGCAGGAGGGACACGTGGGTCTGAGCCGCTGCGACGAGGACCACAGCCAGGAAACAGGCAGGTACCAGAAAGGTGACACCATGGGACTTCTCAGAGCTGGAAATGGCACAGAAGCGTTGCTATTTGAGAAGATCATTAAGGCTGAGAAGGAAAGAGGATCATTCACCGCGCCCCAGGACACAGACGTGGCTGTGGAGCCGTGGCAATGCTTTGGGGACACGGCGGCAATGCCAGCCCACGCTGCCAGGGCCAGCTTGTGTGGGGCTGCAGAGAGGGTGAAGTGTCCGCAGGGGCTCCGAACCCACCGGCTTGCTCCCATCTCCTGGTAGGGACCCACTTCCCAGCCTGGCATATCCTATCTCTTCTCCTCCAGCAGCTTCCATGAGTGCCAGCTCCCACATCCCTGCTTCTTCTCGGGGAAATATTCCCCTTTCCTTCACCACCCCGAAGGTGAGGAGGTTGGCAGCTCCGAGAACCCACTGCGCCGCTGGAAGCCGATGCTTTCCCGAACTCCTGCGGCCCTCTCGCGCGTCACTCCAGGGCACTTGGTTTGCTTACAGACCCCTCGCCCTCCCAAACCTGAGCGGGGACACGTGGAAGGATCTGGTTTCAGGAACACCAGTAATTATAGAACAGGGCTGGCCAGGGAGGAGCTCACGGGAACAGCAACAACATTTCCCAAGGCAGCCAGCGGGCACAGGGTGTTACAGACTCCCAGGAGAGTTTTAAATGGAAAACCAAGAAAGCAGCAAGTGGAACACGCTGTCGCTGGCAGCGAGCGAGGCAGCACCGCGCACACCGGGATCCAGATGAGATTTTCCCAAAGCCTCAATGTCACCAGGACACCAGCAAGTGTCACCCCTGCTATGGATGGGGCAATCAGCTCCCTAAAAAAAGCAATAAGGGGTAGAAAAGGAGCACCAAGCCAACGCATCGGCTCTGGATCCTACAAAAACACGTGCGTGCAGGCTGCTGTCTGGAGCCAAATACCCATCAGGCCAGTACATTGTATTGCTGGGCTGCCAGTGCTCCCAGATCCAGGAAAACACCCACAAAACCAGTAGCAAGCCTTCTCTTTGTGGAGACAGAGGTTTTAGATCCCATGGGCTAACCAGGAAAATAAAAATGCACCAGCTGATAAATTTTGTTACAGAGTCCCAGAAAAGTGTTACTGACTTCGTAGACCTTAGCAAAATATCCTGGGCAGCAGCCACGCTGCACTGATCCCAGGACGCAGCTGACAGTGAGCGATTATGCCCAGGCACAAGTTCAGATGATTCAAAAAAAAGCACCGAAACGGTCAGAACAAATCACCATGTTCGCTGCATCGCCAGGTCAACCACAGAGCAGGAAAAAGGAGGGAGTCAGGGTTTCACTGCATCTGTCTCCATACGGAAAACTCCAGAGAGGGTTGGAATAATTTTGTTACACAAACTAGTTCAGCAGCCTGTCAGGGAACTGGAGGGGAACGATGTTTCCTTACTACTTTTGGCCACATTCAGGCAGGAAGACTGGAGGAATAGAGGTTTCCCTGCATTTTCGGCAGCGATACGAGCAGTGCTCATGTCAGCGTGATCCTGCCAAGATTCCTCTGCCAATTCGAGGGCTGCAGTGTGTGCGCTGAGTATTTGGATTTCTGCCTCAGCCCCTAGAAAACAAAACGCTCGAGCAAAGCATTAGAGCCTTTTGTAATATCCTCGTGTCTTTCCCACCGTTTTGGGGGGTATGGAGAGAGCAGGAAACACGCAGTGACCAACAACTGCCACCTCCGAGCTCTACTGGGAGCTCCAGCCCCAAGCTCATGCTCCCCAACAACCCTTTTCCAGGGATCCCCGTGTCCCTAAGCCCCACAACATAACACCTACCCCATGCACATGATTTCTTTTGCAGAGATGTGGGTCTCTGACCATCAGCCCTCGTGGGGCTAACAGGTTTCAAGGTCCAACAGCTCTGGCAGAATCCATATAATCAACTTAGAAGATGAAAAAGCAGATTTGGGCATTTGCAGAAACATTCCAGATTTGTATTTAGATTAAATCAAGATTGCATTAAAGAAATGTTTGTAAAAAGGCAGGGATAGGGATCTGAGCTCTGGTTCCCATCGCCGAGGCGGCTGCACCGTTGGCTATTCTGAAGCCATCTCACCCATCCTCTCTTTGCCCTGACAAAGCCTTTCCTAACGAGACACTCGTTATGCATCAGGATGGTTCATAGTTAAGTTTGTCTTAACAGACAAATGCTTCCCCATCAGCTCAGGCAGGAACGCTCATCATTTAAACCAGCAGAACCTTCCCTGCCTCCATCCCACATCACCATCATGGGGTTGAACGTGCACGTTCTGCTATTCCAAGTTCCAGCTCCAAGATCAGAGCAAACGAGAAAACGCAGCAGGAGGCAAGGATTCTGGTCAGCACAGACACTACCTGGCTGCTGCTCTCCGCAAGCCTCAGAGATGTGCTCTGGCTTGGCCCAGCACCGCGAGGAACGCTCACATGTCTGGCTTGTGCTTTCATCCTGCCACTTCCTCCCCGGGGAGGATTCCCCTGCAAACCACAGCCTCCACAAAACCCACACCTTGAGCAGAACCTGTCCACGAGGATCCGCAGAGAAGCACCTCGACACACACGGGTTCTTCGTAGCCCTTCGCAAAGCTGGTTTGAATGACCTGCCCCAAGTGATCTCAGATGTTCACAAGCTCCTGGCTAAGCCTTGGAGGACACAGACATTTTCCAGATGCTACGATCGTAACAGGGAATACCAGAGCATTTCAAGAAGCTGTCCCGAAGCTAAGATACATCTCGAGTCAGTTCTGCTCTGAACCCTTTGTGCAATCAAGCAGGGCTCCAGCAAACGTCATCCCAAAACATTTATTTTGGGGAAGATGCATTTCACAATCCCCTTGACCAAAAGGCTTCATATTGGCATCAATCATTCTGCACTAAACCCTGCTTTGGAAAAATAATTTCCTAGGCATCCTGCCAATGCAGGCACATTTCAGAGTATAAAATTAAAAAAAAAAAAAAGTTCAATGGGAAAATCTTATTTGTACTCACTATGGAAATCCCTTCTGCTTGTCTAGACTTTCCCAGAGTCTCCAAAATCACGGCAGCAGCGATAAGCGGTATATCTCCGAATAGTGACACTGCCAGAAAAGCGGAGATTGCTCTGCAGCGCCTGATGAGAAAGCAGCTCCACAGCCGGACAATCTGTGGGCATCAGCAAGGGCAGGTGTTCCTGCTGTAAAGCAAGGGAGCTAACACAAATGCCAAAATAAACCAACACCTCCAAAATTTCATCGTCGGGGCAAGCCAGGCTGGGTTCTGGCAGCAGGCATAAGCCCTGTAACATCATCTCAGACAATTAAAAGAAAATCATTTCCGTGTCAGGTCCCGCTGCACGAAGGATCCCAAGAGTCTCATCATGCTAATTCCTCAGCTTCTAAGAACATTCGCAGATTTGCAGTTCATCATTCAATAGCCACAGACAAAATATTCCCCGAAAGGCAACAAGACGCAGTGTACAAAAATACATATTTGTCAACAGGCAAGACGCTGGAGAGAGCCATTCACCCCAGTAAGCAATTCTGCACAACAATGCTCTTCTCGGCAGCAGAGACTCATGTGGCCCGTTACAGAATCCCCTCCGCACGCCGCCAAGATCCTTGGAAGTCCATGTCTTGAATGCCAGAGCAGACACAGAAAACCACATCCCCATCCAGCTAAACACCTTGGACACGTGTTGCGACAAAAATAAATCCACCTCCTGCGCGCAGACCCCCACGGCACCGTTAGAGACTATAGGCAGTATTTGAGTGCAGGGAGACTGCAGGGAAAACTTTCGGGCATCACTTCGGAGCTCTGCGGGTGGGACAATGTTCCCCTGAGCCTGTGTCGACCACCTCCCTAAAACCCCTGTCCCAGCTCAGCCGTAACCCGCTCAGCTTGCTCTGAGTAAGGCTGTTGTATCGGTGCTGCTGTGTCCCGATCAGTTAGGTGATTATTTACCCCAGTCCATCCCTGATCTCTATGCCCCCATCTAGAAGAGCCAATTTCAGTTGCAAAAAGTCCGTGAGATAACAAAATATTACATTCTATAATTGGAACATAACAGTTGGCTCAGAAAAACAGGATTAGACCACGATACTCACAGCATACTCCTAAGCATAAGCCATAAAGATAATATTCAGAATCTACTC
The DNA here is from genome assembly GCF_000699245.1 of Pterocles gutturalis. Classification (NCBI taxonomy): domain Eukaryota; kingdom Metazoa; phylum Chordata; class Aves; order Pterocliformes; family Pteroclidae; genus Pterocles; species Pterocles gutturalis. The sequence goes on from NW_010144347.1 coordinate 17,938, forward strand.
AGGTGTAGAGTTTAAATTGAAAAAGAAATTTGAGAAAGTGTAAGCTTGCAGACAAAAGGGAAACTTGCTGAAAGCAAACCACACTTCCTAGGCTCTTCCCTACCCCAAGTTTTTATAAACACACGTAGGAAAAGTGCTTTGGGAGCTCGCCCGCGTGCGAAAGGGAAGCGTTACCTCTCCGGAGCTGCTGTCCCCGTCTGCCTGTCGCCGCAAGCCACCGTTCAGTGACCATGTCAGCACCAAGAGCCGAAAACCGAGGTAATCTGCAAGAGAACACAACGTGAATTTCCACAGCCGTGCTGAAGGCCAGATATTTATGCTGCTGGAAGAACTGGGCTGGATCCAGCGACAGCTCTGAAATTTAACCACACACTCCCTCTGCCGCACGCTGATCCGCGGGCTGGGCGAGCAGCCTCGCGCCGGGGGGGCTGCCATCGCAGGCGTCTCCCCCAAAGCGGAAGGTCGAGCAAACTCCCCCGTATCCCATCCCCGACCGACATCAGGATGTCACCTTTGCCTTATGTCACCCCCAGGCCGAGGCCGATGACCCTGAGCTTTTATCACAATGTGGGAAGTTGATGCTAGAAAAAGGTCTCCGGTTGCCATAAGGTGGTTTGTTTGCTCAGCTTGCCTAATCCGCCGCTAAGAGGCTCCCAGCAAGTTACTGCAACTTTAATGAACTTCCCTCTCAGGTGGTTGAAACTTAAGGATTTGACTCTTCTTGGTTTTCCTAATAACTCTGCCAATAGCCCCGTACTAACGTCAGGCTCAGAAGAGCAGTAAGAGACCAGAAAAAATGGCTTATGAGGCTTTGAACTGGAGGACTTAGAGAAAATACGTTCTATTTTTAGACACAGTTATGCAGACTAACTGGACAAACATATTAAACAAAGATGTTGTGAACATGATGCTACTTGAACCCATGTACCCTCCCTGACATTACCCCCACTTGGCTGCTCCTCCCACCCCCATGCACAGCCCCGTTTTGGATCGCTGCCTCTTCCAACACCAGTCGAGGACTGGCAAACGGACCCGGCATCGAATCCCACCGCTCGCCCTCCTGCACCTCCCGGCTCTGCCACGGCACCAGGAGCTGCAGCTGCTCGGAAGAGGATGGAAAAAAATCAGCAAATCCCCCAAAAGCTGAGGCGCCCAGCACGCTGGTGGGAGGGTAGAGGGGGATTCTGACACCCCCGAGCAGCCCAGGAACATCCAGGGGAGGGCATGAGTGTAATAAAATAAAAATAAAATGAAATAAACAAATAAAATAAATAAAAT
>NW_010144348.1:0-228 GCF_000699245.1 Pterocles gutturalis
TTGGGCATCCTTGAGAATTTTTTAAGGTCCCCCTGGATTTTTTGGTGCCCCCTCTCGATTATTTGGGGTCCTCAAGGATTTTTTGTGGTCGTCAAGGATTTTTTTGGGGTCCTCAAGCATTTTTTAGGCTCCCCCTGGATTTTTTGGGGTCCTCAAGAATTTTTTGGGGGTCCTTGAGGATTTTTTGGGCTCCCCCTAAATTTTTTGGGGTCCTCAAGGATTTTTTAG